>NW_007228835.1:0-58133 GCF_000164805.1 Carlito syrichta | reverse complement strand
CTTAACTGTACCCCACAAAACCATAATAAAAAATACTGATTAATGAAACAAAAGAAAAAAAAAAAGAAACCTGTCTGCTGGTCCACACCTTGCATGGGGTAGGGACTGTGGGAGCAGCCTTTGCTTCAAGTTCCCTGTGCTGCATCAGGTGGCAAGATGACGGGGAAGACTTCACCTGATCAACCTCTCATGTTGTGAACCAATATTATGGCTCTTTCTTCTTTCAACACAGGTTGAAACACAATCAATGGACCTCTGCCCAAACCCCAATCATTGGCTCCTGTGGTGCTCAGGAGCAGGCAGTGATAACAGATATCACAAACAACAGTTGTGAAAGGGTAAGAAGGAAGAGGATAAAGAGAGATGAATCTGCTCTCAGACAGAGCTTCCTATGTGGGAACCAAGACAGGCCTTGTGGCAGTCCAGCCACTCGGTAACTGATGGATCTAAGCCTGGAAGCGTATGGAAGATTGGAGGAAACCTAGTAGAGTTTGCCAAGTCATTGACCCTGAGGGGACTTTGCTCTCAGGATACCCCTTTTCTGTAGAGCTTGAATAAGCTTTGCTTAAATGCAAGATGACTGGGAAAGGAGAGGGGTACACCCCTATAGGTGAAAATTCTCTGACTTTCAGATATTTCTTGCAGACACAGAGTGTTGCTGGATGGAAGCAGGTTCTGCATTTACTCTGGCATTCCCAGACCTGATTGCTACTGCTAGGAGCCATCTACTTTCTAATGATTCATGCCTTACTCATTCTATGCTTCCCAGGTCACCTATAGGCTTAGTTTTTACTTTTTTGACCACTCCTCTCAAAACATTCCTCACCTTCAACATCAGAACTATCAGTTGCAATGGAACAGTCTTCCCATTGACAGGTCTTCACTCCAACTGTCCACGGAAAGTGCTTGCAAAAACAGAGGTGGCTTTGAGGACAAGTCGGAGCTGCAGGGACTAGCAAGTCTGCTTTCTGCTACTGTCCTGGACCTGAACATCTGCTTCATCTGAGAAGCCCCACAGTTGGTTTGTTGATCTAATATTTGTTCAGATTTTGCAGTGTCCTGATCTTTTGTGGTCCTGTAATAATTAACTGAGGATGATTCCAATAAATGTAATAATTTGAAGTTCAGTTAAAAAAAAATTACTTATTTGAGAAATGTAGATGATAAGTTTTACATGTATTATGTTAAAGAATACTTTTTTAATTTTTATTTTTAGTTCTTTGAAAAATCGCCAAACTGCTTTTCACAGGAGCTTAACTAGCTTGCATTCCCACCAATCTTGTTGAAGCATTCCTTTTTCTCTGCATCCTCACCAGCATCTGTGGCTTTTTGACTTTTTAATAAAAGCCATCCTGAGTGGTGAGAGGTGTATCTTATTGTGGCTTTGATTTGCATTTTATCTGATGATTAGTGAGGTTGAACACGTCTTTATATGTTTGCTGGCTGCTTGAATGTCTTCCTTTGAGAAATGTCTGCCCATGTCTTTTGCTCACTTTTTAATCGTTTTATTAGATTTTCTCCTATTGATTCATTTGAGTTCTTTGCAGATTCTTTAGGATGCATAGCTTGCAAAGAGTCTCCACTTCTGTAAATTGTCAATCCACTCTTACCACTACTACTCAGTATAGTACAGGTAGTTCTAGCAAGAACAATCAGGTGAGAGAAAGCAATTAAAAGCAGGCAAATAGGTAAAGAGGAGGTTAAATTTTCTCTCTTCACAGATTGTATAATTCTGTATCTGGAAAGTCCTACACATGTATTCAAAACACATGGTTGCTATGGACATTTGCCTAGTATCATTCATATTATTTTCTGAGATTTTTCAAAGAATGGGTTTTTCTTCTGTTAGTTGGCATGTTTATCTGTTACATCAGTGTCTTATAAAAGTTTGGACAAAAATAGAATTTTTTAAAACTCAATTTCATGAAATTTGGAAAACTACTTATCTTCTTACATTGATTGTTTCAAAATAAAAATATGTTCATTGTTTTAAAACAGCCATGGAAATTATCCTGCCTACCAGTGACAATCTAGATCATGGCAGTTCCGCTATCAATAAGCACAGTGGCTGAGCATGTACAAATACACATGCTGTAAGAAAATCAGATTTTTTGAGGAAAACGAAAATGAGGTGAAAACTAACAGAGTCGATAGAACATAGGCTCTTACTAAACTTAACTTCATAATTTTACACACTTCAGTATAATTTATAAGTACAATTTATAAAGGGTGGTATGTGATATTGCTTCAGTTAAACAAGGTATGTTATTATTTTTTTAAAAAATAGTCTTCCTAGCCAGGTTCGGTGGCTCAGCCTGTAATCCTGCATTTTGGGAGACTGAGGTGAGTGGATTGCCTGAGCCCGCGGGTTCAAGACCCGCCTGGGCAACTTGGCGAGACCTCATCTCTACAATAAATCAAAAATTAGCCAGGCGTGGTAGCGCATACCTGTAATTCCAGCTACTTGGAAGTCTGAGGAGGAAGGATCGCTGGAACCCAGCTGGTCGAGGCTGCGGTGACCAGGAACATGCCACTGCACTCCAGTCTGGGTGACGGAGTGAGACTTCAACTCAAAAATAAATAAATAAAAATAAATAAATAAATAGAAATAAAAATATTCTTCCTTCCTCATCTTATTCATGACTTCACTTTCAGTAGTTTCACTAACAGCAGTCAACTGTAGTCTAAAAATATTAAATGGAAAATTCCAGAAAATAAACAATTCATGTTTTAATTTGCACATTCTTTTAAGTAGTGTGACGAAATCTTGCTGTCTTGCTTCTTCCTAGCCAAATTGTGAATCACCCCTTGTCTATTGTATCCACAATGTGTAAGTTACCCGCCCACTAGCCACTTAGTAACCTTCTCAGTCTTCAGATTTAAAAAAAATCTCTCTCTCTCTCTCTCTCAGAGAGAGAGAGAGAGAGCATATATGGGTCTGGTACTATTTAGGGTTTCAGGAATCCAATGGAGTCTTGAAATACACACCTTATGAATAAGTAGTAAAAGGTATACAATTGACTTTGAACAACACAAGTTTGAGCTGCGCTGGCCAACTTATATTGGGAATTATATATATATAGTATATATGCTATAGCAAAGATTTTTTAGCCCTTTCTTTATTTTTGTATTAAATACAGTCAGACAAACTATATTATTTTCTAATCGACTCATTGATTCCCTTTACTTTTCAATGTAAAAATGGAGTAAAAAATATTTTTTAAAAATCAAATCTTATTTGTATCCTGTTTAGACTGAAGCAGAACATACCCTTATGGCAAAAGTAGCCATTATAGCTCCCATTATTTTTCTGAGTTCACTTATTCCTCCTTGATTTTGACAGGGTAATTATTTATTGATTTATCAGGATTTTTATGAAGTTGTGGTTTTTGTGGAGTTTTTTGTTTTAATATTTAAACTGGGATTCTATTTATTTTTGGTGGAATGACTGGTTTGAATTGATTTGCTTGCCATAAGTAGATTTCAAGATCCATTATGCGTTATGTATATTGAACAAAATAAAAAACTTTGTATGATATAAAGAGAAATGTATTGATATTTAACTTTTGACTAATTGTGAAAGAATTGGTGCAATCCAAATATGCATAAATAGTAACAACTTTCTTTCTTTTTCTTTTTTTATGAGAAGGCAGGATTTATTGAGAGGACAGAAACTCTCCCACAGTGGGAGAGGACCGAAGGGGTTGCCCAATAGTAACAATTTTCAACCTAAGTACTTACATGCCCTAGTATTAAAAATTATTATTCTGACAGACTCATGATAAAATGGCGAGCAAGACTTTATTCACCACAATTGCAGTTGGGTATTATAACAAAAATAAATAAATAAATCAGGCTCAACTCCAAATACAACAAGGAAAAGTGGAGATTTACAGCCAAGTGCCAGAGTTGGGAAGAGGGTGGTAGATAGAAAATTGCCAAGAGGAGACCTCAGAGGCAATTGATTCTTGATATATCAACTTAAATCCTTATTGATGAAGACAGCCAACATGATCAAAAATCAAAGGTTAGGGGCGTTAAAGAATTTGATTAGATTTTGAGAGTACTCAAGGGTGGAGAATTCTTTCTAAGCAGAATTCTTGCAGAGACTGGTCTATGCAGGCCTAGAGTGGACAATGGGCTAAGGTTGAGGCCTAGATTAAAAGAGGAACCTGACTACAGTTTAGTAAAGGAGATAGTCTTTATCCCTAGTTTATTATGGATTTATTAAACTTGTTTTGAAAGAATTTTTATCGACTCATGATATTTGTTCATTTATCATGAAATATTGAGTTTCTACCATGTTCTAGTCATGCTTTTAGGCAATGAGGAATCCAATGCCTGAAAAATGACAGACAATGGGTTTGCTTTATTGGAGGAAACACTGAATTAAAAGATAAACAGGAAATAAATAATTATCTTCTTACAGACAAAATATATTCGGAAGATGTGGGGGAGTGTCTTTGGGAAAGTTTTTGAATGGGTGGCCTAGGAACGTTTTTTCTAACAAGATAACATTTGAGTTCAACTTGATGACTGAGGAGAAGTGAGCTGTAAGGAAAGGATGGAAACAGCATTCTGCACAGAGGCAAGGAGCCTGAGCTAGGAACAACTCTGGAAAACTCCGGAAGTGAACTCCCTGCTTCCACTCTAGATTATCATCCGTCTATTTTTCTTTTCTTTTCTTTCTTTCTTTTTTTTTTTTTTTTTGAGTTAGAGTCTCACTCTGTCGCCCAGACTGGAGTGCAGTGGCCACTCCCGGCCACCGCAGCCTCGACCTGCTGGGCTCCGGCGATCCTTGCACCTCAGCCTTCCAAGCAACCGGAATTACAGGCATGCGCTACCACGCCCGGCTGATTTTTTGATTTATTGTAGAGATGAGGTCTTGCTACCCAGACGGGTCTCGAACCCGCGGGCTCAGGCAATCCATTCACCTCCGCCTCCCAAAGGCGCGGGAGTAGAGGCTGAGCCACCGAGCCCGGCCAGTCTATTTTTCATGAACAAGCAGACTGATCTCAAAACATAAATCAATCCTTGCCACTTCTTGTTCAAGATCTTGCAGTGACTTCTTGCCTCAATCGGGCTCAAATTTCTCATGTGTCCTGCATCCTGCATGTTATCTTTCTCCATATTCTGCTTCTTTTCGGATCTCAATTACTACCATCCACATCTTTGTTCATTCAGACACAGCCATAATGGCCTGCTTGCTGCTATTTGATAACATCAAGCATGTTCTATTCAGGGCCTTTGCGCTTACTGATTCCTTCTCCCTCAGATGCTCTCTTGTATCTTTCACTAAATTTTGATCTCAGCTCAAATGTCTCTTCAACTGATTGTGGAGTAATATTCCCATTGTGGGACTTCTATACAATGGAGCATTATTCTGCAATCAAAAGAATACACTACTAAGCCATCAAAATACATGGAGGCACCTTAAACATGTATTACTGAGGGAAAGAAGCCAATCTGATTCCAGCTGTATAACATTCTGGAAAGGCAAAACAATAGAGACAGTAAAAAGATCAGTGACTACCAGGGGTTGAGGGGAAGGGAGAAAAGGTGTGTAGGCACAGAGAATTTTTAAGATGTGAAGTGATTCTGTATGGTGCGAAAATGGTGAATACATGACCAAACCCATAAAACTATCCAACACAAATAGTGAACCCCAGTATAAATGATGAACTTTAATTAAAAATAAGACATAAATACCAGTTCAACTGTAATAAATGTTAACAATTTCTAAGTATACTAATACAAAATCACTAATTATCAGCATCTGTTTCTGTGTGTGGAGAGAGGGGTATATGGAAACTCTCTGTACTATTCGCTCAATTCTCTGTAAAAATCTACTCTAGAAAATAAAGTCTATTAATCTTAAAAAGAAACAAAAAGTCACTTCAGCAAAGAGATTCTGCAAACCATCCTTAATTTAAATAGAATCCTCCTAACTCATTCTCAAAAGTGTGAACCTTGTTTATTTTTATCCATTGACTTGTAACCTCCCTGTATATTATACATTCATTCCCTCTTAACCACAGATTCACTTAACTGTGGTTTTAGTTATCTTCCATTAAGTGCACTCCAAAATTAGATGAGAACAATATAATAAAGTATTGAGAGATACTACATTCATATAGTTTTAATTACAGTTTTTGTTACAGTTCTTTCATTTTATTAGTTGTTGCTGTTAATTCTTCCTTTGCCTAATTTATAAATTAAACTGCATTATAGGTATTATGTGTTTAAAAAAAAAAGTAGTATATGGTCAGTATTCTCCAAGGTTTCAGGAATCTGCTGGGAAACTTGGAACAGATCCCCTATGGATTAGGGGGGGATAACAAATATAATTTATTTGTTCTTTATTTTCACTCACTTTGCTACCTCTCAGAATGTAAGCACCAGGAGAGTAAGGATTTGATGGTTTCATTAAAACATGGTATTGCCAGCACTGAGAAGAGCTCTTAAAAGACCAAGTATTTAACACTTATTTTTTGAGAATGAGCTCTTTGGGTTATGTACTATTATAACATCCATCTATTCAATGAGAAAATTATAATTCACAGAGTTTATATCTTAGAAAATCTCTACAGCTGATAGACACAAAGCTGCATACAACATTTTTAAAAATTGGTTTTAAAACACTTCATAAGCCAGGCTCGGTGGCTCAGCTTGTAATCCCGCGCCTTTGGGAGGCTGAGGTGAGTGGATTGCCTGAGTCCGCGGGTTTGAGACCCGCCTGGGCAGCGAGACCTCATCTCTACAATAAATCAAAAAAAAAAAAAAAAAATCAGCTGGGCGTGGTAGCACATGCCTGTAATTCCGGCTACTTGGAAGGTTGAGGTGGAAGGATCGCCGGAGCCCAGCAGGTCGAGGCTGCCGTGGCCGGGAGCGGCCACTGCACTCCAGTCTGGGTGACAGAGTGAAACCTCAACTCAAACCAAAAACAAACAAGCAAACAAACAAAAACACTTCATAGAACACATTTGAGTATCATGGATAACAATGTAACATTTATTTATTTTAAAAAAAATTATAATAATCATTATGTTTTTAAAATATAGAAATTCTACTTCTTTAAAAGTCCTTATGGTGAGTAAAGTATATAGAAACATCTGCTAGTCAAATATCGTAAGAAATGTTAGAAAATTTGAGAGGCAAAATTTCCAGTGTACGTATCATGTTGTATAGGTAATGGTTGGCTTGCAAGATGATTCTCCAAGAAAATGTTCCATAATTCAAAGTCTCTTCTCCTGGGTAGAAAAATAATCATATATAATAATTCAAAAATATTCCAAAGGCCGCAGTATCAAGTGCTAACAATTATTGATTACAAGAAGTTTAATTTGTTTGCAATACTTTTAACAATGTACTATTATATATTGCTTCTTCTTTATCTGACTTACACTAAAAAGAAAAAACTTTTGGTACTCAGACTGTCTAATCCATATATAAAAATCTGGAATTAGGTGATCCAATTCAAACCAGTAACTGTCAGATAAGGAGAATAGGTTTCATTCCTCATTCTCTGATCTAAGGATTTCCATATTTTTATCGTATAAAAGCTTTCATGTGTTTTATATTTTCATATGTTTTGAAAGTTGCATATTTGCCAATGGTAGAGGTTAGGACTGAAAGCATTTAGAAATAAGCCATCCTACTTGAAAGTAAGACAAGCGTACATGCATTATAAAATAATTATTTTTAAAGCTTTTGAATTAATATGTGAAATTAGGGATAAAAGAGCAGGTAGAATGATTACTTGATAAATTGGAGTATTGTGCTTTGAATGGAAGGCAAATACTAAGCAACAAAGGCAATTGTGAGATTGCATAATTAAGCCCTTTCATGAAAGAAAAAAAAATTCTTCCTCTAACCCATAGTTTGAGGCTGTCTTTAGCATAAAAGATAAGGTTGCAATTAGAACGGTGTACAGCACAAGTACCAAATTATGTTTATTAGTGGATAAAAGATTCACATGTAAGTATATTTTGTGTTGTTAAAAATGAAAATGACATGAACTGGCTTTGATAGAACATAATAGAACGTTTTTGCTATGATGATATGTTTTCCTTTTAAATGGCCTTAACTGAAAACAACTGTGTAAGTCACTTATCTTTAGCAATTCCTTTAGCCACTGCCAGTTAGGATCTCAAGGAATTATGGAAACTTAAAATCCAAGTGATATGACTTAAAAAAATTTTGTAGCAGAATGTTAAATAAAATGTCAAGTGAAGAATTTAACGTCAGGAATGTATATGCCAATAAACAACTAATGAACCTTGTTATGTAAATTATAAATCTGGTAATTCATTTGTTAGGATATTTATTATAACAAATGTGAAGTGAGCTCTTTAGATGGAGGAAAATTTGACAAAATCCTTGCATTCATTCTGTACCATAAGATAGCAAGTGAAGTAGAAAGGTAAGTGAAATGATCATACAATGATCTGAGAATACTTAGAGTATCTGAAATGTTGCTTTTTTTTTGTATTAGTTTGCAGGTGCTGCCATAACAAATTATCCGAAGCTGGGAGGCTTGAAATAACATAAATTTATTGTCTTCCAGTTCTAGAGGTTAGGAGTCTAAAATCAAGGTGTTGACAGGACCATGCTCCTTCCGAATCCTGTAGAGGACTATAGAGGTGTATTCGTTCTTGCCTCTTCCTAGATTCTGGTGGTGGCTCTAAATCCTTAGTGTTACTTGGTTTATAACAGCAAGATTCTCCTCTCAGTCTCTGTCTTCACATTTCAGAGTCTTTCTGTACATGTCTCTTTCCACATCCAAATTTCTTCTTTTCGTAAGGCCACCCAGCAGTGTTGGATAGAGGCTACTCCAATGACCTTATTTTAAATTTATTCTATCTGTAAAGACCCTATTTCTAAGGTCACATTCTGAAGTATGAGGAGTTAGAACTTTAACACACTTTAGGGGCAGAGAGAGATATAATTTATCCCATCATAATGTTACTTCCAATATAGTGCATAAGAAACAGCGCTGGACCCGATCCTAAAAATTGGGCTGTGATGTACATGAAGATAAAGAACAGACTTGACTCTACCCCTAATTCAGTGTGCATTACATCCTCTGACACATCACCTAATCTCTCAAAATCTTTTCATCTGTAAATAATAGTATTCCTCTCAAAGTTGTGAGGATTAACAGAATGCTGTCCTTGGAAGTTCAATCTCAAAAATATCCTGTTAGTCAATTTCACAGGAAACATCTCTGCTCAGTTTAGGTAGCAAAGTCAGCTGGCTTCTTAAGACAGGTTTACTAATCAAAGGACCAAATTAAACTATTTTACTCAAGAAGAAAAAAAGCTCTCCAGATGCACATAAGCAAGGTTCTTTATCTCCCTATTTCAAAATCCGCTTCTGGTGTTAGAATAATTGTGTAGGAATATCTAAATTAAAACTGACTCAGATCAATTGAAACATTTTAAAATTATTCAAAGAGATGCAAAATAAGCTTATCATTTTTTTAAGGTTTATAGTAGAACAACTGCTATCAACTTTTCTAAGACATTTAAAAGCAAGATTATTAATGTATTTATTATTTTATGGTATTTCTAACAAGAGCACATTACTGTAGTCTAAAATTAGTTCCAATTATTTTGGATTAAAAATGAACTATCGACATTTCTTATGTTTTCAATTATGTGTCTATATCAATAGATAGAAATAGAGATACTGAGTTATGCTTAAAAAGTAAGGAATTCTTTATCAAATATTTTCAACTAAATTACCTCTTTTCATCCTATCTAGATTGAGTACTGTAATGCAGTTCAAAATCCAGAAATAACAATACAAATTTGCACAGGTTTTGTTTTTTGTTTGTTTGTGTTTTTTTTTTTTTTTTTGCTTTGCTTAAATAAACTTCTTGAGAATAGCTTTAGAATTACAGTAAAACAACAAAGATGATACAAGAATCTCAAATATCCTATACTCAGTTTCCTGTAATGTTAATATTTTACATTAGCATGAGACATACTAATGATTCCAGAATTTCCCCACAGAAAACTACATTTCATTTAGTTGTCATGTCTCTTTCTTTTGATGACCTTGACAGGTTTGAGGTACACGTCGTTATTTGATAAAATATTGTCAGTTGAGGTTTATTTAATGTTTTTCTCATGATTAAACTGGGTTTTGGGGTATGTGGGAGATAGGTACAAAAGTGATAGGGTACCAGTCTCGTCACATCATAGCAAGGGTGCATATTATCAAATTGACTTATCAATGTAGATGGTAACTTTGATTACTTGGTTGTAACAGTGCTTGTCAGGTTTCTCCATTTTAAAGTTAACTGTTATTTCCTCATCTTTATACTTTACTCTTCGGAGAGAAGTCACTGTGTACTGCTCACACTTTAGAAGTGGAGAATTTCACACTATCATTCTTGTTCTGCCTAAATAATTTGTAACATTTCCTGCAGACATCTACTAAAAATTAATTCAGTTTTTGTTTGTCCATAAAATTGTTTAGTTTTCCTTTATTTCTGAAAGATAATTTTACTGAATAGAATTCTATATCAGTAATTGTGTTCCATCAACACTTTAAAGAAGTCTTGCTACTCTCTTCTTGCTTTTATGATTTATATGAGAAGTCTGCTATAATCTGTATCCTTTTTTTTACTATAAGTAAATTGTATATCTCCATCTCTACTTTGGCTCTTTTCAATATTTTATTTTTCTTTAATTTTCTACAGTTTGAATATTATATGTCTAGGTGTGTTTTGGGTATTTATCCTGTCTGATGTTTTTCTGAGCCTCTCAGATATGTGGTTGGGTATCTTTCTCATTAATTTGGAAAAATTATCTGCCATTATTATTTCAAATATTTTGTCTATTTTGTCCTATTTTTCTTCTCTTTGCAGCATTCTTCAAATGCATATGTTACATTTTCTGATATTATCTTACAGATCTGAGATGATTTATTGGTTTTTATTTCTCTAAATTTTTTTTTTAATTTATGTATTTTTATTTTTTGAGTTGGAGTCTCACTCTGTCACCCAGACTGGAGTGCAGTGGCTGCTCCCAGCCACTGCAGCCTCGACCTGCTGGGCTCCGGCAATCCTTCCACCTCAGCCTTCCAAGTAGCCAGAATTACAGGCATGCACTACCACGCCCGGCGATTTTTTGATTTATTGTAGAGATGAGGTCTCGCTGCCCAGGTGGGTCTCGAACCCGCGGGCTCAGGCAAGCCACTCACCTCAGCCTCCTAAAGGTGCGGGATTACAGGCTGAGCCACCGAGCCCGGCTTATTTCTCTAAATTTTATCTAGCAACATTTCTATTTATCTATATTCAAGTCTACCTGTTCTCTCCTCAGCTGTGAGTAATCTACTAATGAACTCATTAAAGACATTTTTCATTTCTGTTACAATTTTTTAATTTCTAACATTTTCCTTTGACCGTTTCTTAGTATTCCATCTCTCTGCTTACATTACCCATCTGTTCTTAATATTGTCTGTCTTTTCCATTAAAGTCCTTAAGGTATATGTCATAGCTATTTTAAAATATCTGTCAGAAAATCTCAACACCTGTAATATATCTGAGTCCAGTTCTGATACTTTGTCTCTTTTCAGACTGTATCATTTTTTGCCTTTGAGGATGTCTTATAATATTTTGTTGAAAGCTGGACCTGTGTATCTGGTGATAGGAGCTGAGACAAATAGGACTTTAATGTGAGGATTTTCATTAATATAGCTAGAATTTTGACGTGTCTATTTGTTTCTTATTATATATTTACCAGAGCCTTCAAATTTCTTTAGTGTCATTTTATTTTATTTTCTCTTGGTTTGGGTGTTTCCGTATGTAAAGCTCGTCAAAACACCTGTGTATTCTTTGTCTGTAATAACATAGTTATACTGGAGATTTACTGGTGAAGAGGTAGACATGGGGGAGGCAGAGTCTTGAGACTGTGGCCTTCTTAAATGTTTCTGTATTTCTGTACCTTCTCCAGTGACATAATACTTCTTCCTTTACCCTACTCTCTTCACTGGCTGCTGCTTTCTCAATTCATTCCCTGAAGCCCTGACCCCTTGCTTATAGTTTGCTTGTTATCTATTAAGTAAGAGGAGTTAAAGAGAGTTGAGCTGCTGTGTGAGGAACAATTCCTATGCCCAAGCTGGGATAACACTTCAAAATTACACGCTGCCAAAGTCCTTCTTCTTGGAGAATGGGCCTTTTAATGTAAAGAATCTGAGTATTTCTATTCCCCTTCATTTGCCCTAGCCAGGAGAAAATCATGCTTGGATTCTTACTGGGAGAACCTGGTGACATTCTTGGAGAAAAAGTCCAGAGATATGGTCTCCCTCATGCCCCATGCGACACTGCAACCTTTTTATTTCCATGCTAGTTTACGCTCAGTCACCAGCAATTGTTCAAAATTGCCATATAAAGGTTCCCACCATCCATGGGTCCTCCAGCTTCTGCTCCAAGTAAGTAGATCTCGGCTGTGACTCTCTAGATTTACCTCTCTGCAGACTTCAGGGGAAAAGCTTTCCTTGATTTTCATTTCTCTGGATATGCCAAGGAAAGTCATTGATTTTCAGTTTGGCTGTTATTTTCTTGTTGAAAAGACAGAGTGGTTATTTTCAAGTTCCTCAAATGTCAGAGGTGAAACCAGATGGCCTCTAACATTATTTTTAGTTAGAACAAGTCCCAGATGGGCATGGTGGCTCATGCCTGTAATCCCAGCACTTTGGGAGGCGGAGATGAGAGGATTGCCTGAGTCCATTGGTTCAAGATCAGACTGGGCAACTTGGTGAGACCTTATCTCTAAAATGAATAAACAAACAAACAAGCAAACAAATAAACCAGACCTGGTGGTGCATGCCTGTAGTTCCAGCTACTTGGAAGGCTAAAGTGGAAGGATCACCTGAATCAGCAGGTTGAGGCTGTGGTAGCTGTGAGTGTGCCACTGCACTCCAGCATGTGTGACAGAGTGACTCACCAACTCAAAATTAATTACTTAACTTAAAAAAGAAACAAATCCCTATTGAAGCAACAGTGGAAAAACATTGAGTGTTGAAGGATTACCTTTTAAGAAGATATGTGTGTGTGTATGTGTATTATTTTAATAACAGATAAATTTTTTTCAAAACAAGGAAATAAAGAAAAGGGACAAATATTTGCAGACTGCCGAGCAAAAATCTAATACTGCTTATTTTTACTTTTTTTTCTGATTTGAGAGGCAGCAACTTTTAAACTTTTGTAGGTTATTAAAACAATTGTGCCAGCAAAGTCATTTTTTACAAAGTTTGATGTGACTAGCAGACCAACAGGGTATGCTGCTTTCAGCATTCAATCCAACTTCATTAATATCCTCATTTTCATGGTAAAATATAAAGTTGAATTCTCTGTACATGATGTTGTTATAGTTGATTTAGTGTGTAAAATATTGATCACTAATTTTTTTTTTAAGTAAAACATCCACTTAATAGAATGTATATTCCAGTGAAATCAGGAATAAAATATATCATTTCCTAAAATTCAGATAGACCTCAATCCAAGCTCATCCCACCAATGTTAAAAAATATTCTTTATACTCTGATCATCAAATTTTACATGCAAATGTTCAGAGTTGCTCCATTCAAAATAACCACTGATATCAATAATAATATAAATTAGTTGTGGTATATTGAACAATAAAATATGATAACAGCAATGAGAATGAACAAATTGCAATCATACAAGATAATAGGGATGATCTTACAAATACAATGGTGAGAGAAAGAATGGAGCAAAAAGTACAAATTGTATAACCTATTCGTATATTGCTTAGAAAATAATTTATGTTTTAGAAGTCAGGATAAGTACTACATATGAGAGAATCATGGCTAGAGGAATGAAAAAAGGAGCTCTCTGGTTCTGATATGGAATCTAGTAGCTCAGTGTGTTCTCCCACTGAATATTCATAAAGTTGTACAGTTACAATATATGCCCTTTTCTATGTATATGCTATACTTCAATGAAAAGTAGATCATGTGATCAAAATATTTTAAAATATTGCTTGGTAAACAGACTGTAAGTAGGCAGTTATATCCAAATATTTTTTTCTCTACACAATATCTTTCAGTTGCCCACCTTTATTTCTGGAATATAAATATTCTCACAAAGGATTCAAAGACTCCTTGGATTATCACACATTTCACCTTCCTTGTGTCATCATTTTCACAGGCAACTATTGATTCAATCACTTCAAGTCCCTTGTTATTCTCTGATATACTTTCAGACTGCATACTGATATTCTATGAATTCTTCATACCATAGCTCACATGCTACTCCTGTCTTGATTTCTTCACTTCATAGTTTGTTACCCTTGGGCAAGCATCACTAGGTAGTAAGCAACTCAGGCCACACATTTAGCATATATCTCTCTATTCCACACATTAGATTTGAGCCTTGTTGTTCATAAAAGAAATATGGCTCATATAATTCTGGTACTTTGCCAAGGCTTCTGATTCTGGATAGCTTAGCCTTCTATATAATGACCTCTATGGGGACTGGAACTGTACTGGTGGCAGTGTTTAGTTTATTAAACACGGAAAGTTATTTCATTGAGTTGATACTGAATAACGCTGAAAATTGTTACAAAATCTTTAAAAATGGTGGTTCTTTAAAAGTAAGAAGAAAGAAGGAAGGCAGGAAGGTAGGGAGGCAGGAAGAAATCGAGGAAGGAAGGCAAGGGGGGAAAAGGAGGGAAGATGAAGACAAGGAAAGAAGGGGTAGGGAGGACAGTCAGAAGTTCAGGAAATTCATGCCACAGAAGTAGTCCAGTAAAACACTTCTGCTGTAAATATGAAACACAGAATACCGTGCAGAGCACCATTTGTACCCCTACACCAGGATCAGGAAACTGCAGACAGAACTCCATCTCAACTTCCTGGAGTTTTTTCTTCACTAGCTCCAGTTCAAATCCAGGATTTTACAACTAATTGGTCTCACTTAAGTTGCTGTCTATGCAAGTAGGTAAGGATCTGGAAAAGCAAGTAGCTGATTTATTTAGATTCCTTGGTGATGGGAATGCATGCTTCATACCAAGCCTCATGTTGAAGAGAATGACCCCAACTTCCCCGTATATAAGAAGGGACAGCATGACAACCTTCGAGATGACTTATTCTTCTATTCATCTTCAGCAAAGAAGATGCTGCTTAATGTGTAATAAGTGTTTGCTGAAAAAAAATGAAAGGAAGAAAAGAAGAAAAGAAAGAATAAAGGAAAGGGGGGAGGAATGGAACAGAGGGAAGGAGAGAGGGAGGGAAAGGCGGAGAGAGGGTGGGAAAAGGAGAAGCGAGGGAAGGAAGAGGAAGTGAGGAAAATCAGTATGTGTTAAGTGCATTTAACAAAGATTGTCTTAAATTAAACTCAATCTGGAAAACTAGTATTTTAAGTTCCAATAAATTGGTGAATGTGTTTTGTTTTATTTTGATTTCTATTTTCAGGAATTTATAGTTTTTTTTTCTTTACACTATAAGCATATAATTTAACTGAGAAATATAAAGTATATAAATATTTTTCCTTTGTTTCTCAAAAGCAAATACCAAAAATTATGGCATTTACTTCAATTCCAGTTTCTTCTATTTTGATTTTTTGAAGATGTCCTCCAGATGTTGTTCACAATTTTCTACTTTATTGTCTATTCATCTGAGTAGCATAGTCACCATCTCTGGATTAATGTCACCTCTCCCTTTTCCCCAGACCACAGCTGGAAGTCAGGCTGTGACATGGTCATTTCATTCTACATATGCATCTTGTCCTAATCTCATCCAAATTATTCTGGGGTTGCAATAATAAACGTAGGCTAACTTTCAAGTTTTCAATGAAGAAAAGAAACTATCTGGCAAATGGGAACGAGCCCATGAGCATAGATGTTTTATTCCTATTGATTCAAAAGCCAAATCTTCTATTACTAAATACATCTAGGTATTCAGTTCAAATGACTAATCACTGTCCACCAGATGTTCTCTTGCAGAAAAGTCAACTTTTTTGTTTTGTACAAATAAATTTCATTTTTACCTGGCAATGAAATTAAGTGTACTGTGTAACATCATTGATTAACATGAATTGTGGAAGGAGGTTTATCCTTTTAACTTCTAGTAGCAGGAGTAATAACCACATTATACTTGTACAGACTTCTACTAAAAATAATTATGTTACTTAAAGAAATTAATCTAATGGGATGTTATCATCCAGGCATACTTCAGAGGGAAATATACAAAGGCAATGCAATACTGGGAACTACTTCATTCTGAATTTACTTATCTATTCCTTTCAAGTATTTTACTTTACTTTTAAAAAATTTATCTTATTTTTAAAATGTGGGGTACAATTCAGGATTAGATACACAAGTAGTCATCATACAGGTGATGGTTGGACCTAACTTTGTCTGGTTTAAGGTCAGATTTCTAATCTACAATCAAAGCACATAAAATGGCCTCAGAAATTATCTCTAACCTCCTTTACTAACAAATTTTCTTCAAACTAGAGTTCTTTGCTGCAAAGTGTAACATGTGTATTTTTCAGTCCAAAGGCAAATCAAAGTCCTGTGTCATTTTTTTCTTCAAAAAGTTATGGTCTAAAGTATTTGATTGCATGCTGATTATTCTGAAATAACCAGTGTGTGAAGCTCATATCTTATGATTCACTTCAAATACTTTTGTATTCTGTATGGTTGTTTTGTATGGTAGTTTTTCATATTCCAAAATACATTTTCATTCTATATTGGAAAAATACATTTTAGGTAGGCAAATCTTCTCCACGTTGAAATTAATGTTATTTAAAGTGCCTAAGTAATACATCTAGAAAATTGCAAGTAATTATGAAACAGTGGGAGATGTAAATTAGTTTATATGCTTAGAGTACTAAAATGCTGAAATAAAACACAGTATCCTTTTTTTCTCGATAATTGCAGAGTAATATCACATAAAAAAAAGAAAAAAATGATTTCTCAATTAGTCCACATCCAGAAGCAACACATTCTCTGAATCTACTTTTATTTAACTTCTTTTAAACCTTTATGCAAATAAACATTTAGCAAATACTTACAGAGGGCATAATTTATACCAGACCTTAGTTAAAAAATGAAAAAACAAAGTTAAGTAAGGCAAAGTTTTTTAAATTGATGAGTTCATAATTCCACTGAGATGTAATTCATGCCTTCAAAAGAAATTTGAATTAACAATATTATCAAAAATAAAGAATTTTTTGCATGAAAATGCCTCCAATAGAAGAAAATAAATGTCATCAACAATGAAGACATTGGGGGAAAGAGCTTACAAGTATTTCAGTGTCGTAAACTCTGAAAGCATTCCTCAGTATTTTTAAGTTTCTGTCACCTGAAAGCAGGAATTTGCTTCCTATGACTCTAGAAAACTGGGTGCAGAAATTTGTCTCTTTGACACTCCTTGTTCAAAGTGGATTATTTTAGTGAGCCTTCATAATCACCGTTTGTGTCATCTTTGATTTCTTTCAGCAGTGTTTTGTAGTTCTCATTGTAGAGCTCTTTTACCTTCTTGATTAAACATATTCCCTGGTCCTAAAGTGGGGAGGGAGCAAAGCAAAGGTTTAAAAACCTGAATTTATTACTCACTCATTTTCTTATTTAGCTACAAATTTGGTGAGGTTCCGTAAATGTAACGATTCTAGACTTAGATGCTTATTATTTAATTTAATAATTGAAAATGCTGGACCTAGGAAAAGAAATAATCCCAACTTCAGGAGGCTGAGGTAGGAGGATCCCATGAGGCTAAGAGTTTGAAACTGTAGTGTGCTGTTATTGTGTCTGTGAATAGCCACTACACTACATCCTGGGAAACATAGCAAGACCACATCTCTAATCTTCTCACAAATACAATCTGTGGGTAAAACAGGTTAAAGAGTAGAAAGTATAGATCAATTGTCCCAATTTTAAAAACATTTTAAATAATTAAAATTATAAATCCCTCTTTCTCAGATAAAGGATTTGTATAAAAATAAGTATTCAAAACAACTAGATTATTTAAAAAGAAATCTACATGTATTATATACGAAAGAAAACTTTTTAAAGATTTTTAGGTCTTGGAGAATTCTCCAAACTGCTTTCTACAGGGACTGAACTACCTTACCTTCACACTAACAGTGTGCAAGTTTATTCCCTTTTCTCTGCAACCACACCAACATAGGTTGTTTTTTGACTTCTTAGTAATAATCATTCTGCCTGGTGTGAGTTTGTATCTCATTGTGGTTTTGATTTGCGTTTCTCTGACGATTAGTGTTATTGAGCATTTTTATATATTTGTTGGCTGCTTGTATGCCTTTTTTGAGAAGTGGCTGTTTATGTCCTTTGCCCATTTTTAATGGGACTTTTTTCTTTCTTGTCAATTCATTCTTTTTTTGTGATTCATTTCTTATAGATTCTGGTTATTAGCCCTTTTTTGAATGCATAGTTTGCAAATATTTTCTCCCATTCCATTTGCTGTTTATTGGCTATTTTGATAGTTTATTTTGATGTGCAGACGTTTTTTTGTTGGTTTTTTTAAAATTAGTTTCCACTTGTCAATTTTGATTTTGCTGCATTTGCCTTTGAGAACTTGTATATACATGTGTTGTGTAGACCAATGTCTAGAAGAATGTTTCCAAGTTTTTTTCCTAGGATTATTATAGTTTGAGATTATACATTTAAGTAATTAATCTATCTTGAGTTAATTATTGTATATGACAAGAGGTAGGAGTCCAGCTTCGTTCTTCTGCATATTGTCAGTCAGTTTTCCAGCACCATTTGTTGAACAGGGTGCCCTTCGCCGATGTTTACTTTTGTTGACTTTGATGAAGAGCAGATGTTTTTAGGTAAGTGGTTTTATTTATAGGCTTGCTAATCTGTTCCATTGATCTATGTGTCTGATTTTGTACCAATGCCACACTCTTTTGGTTATTGTAGCCTTGTAGTGAAGTTTGAAATCTGGTAATGTGATGACTTTGACTTTGTTCTTTTTGTTTAGGATTGCTTTGGCTATTCATGCTATTTTTGGCTTTTGTATTAATTCAAGAATGTTTTTCTTTTTTCTAATACTGTAAATGATGCTGGTAACTTATTAGGGATTGCATTGAATCTATACATTTCTTTGAGCAATACAGACATTTTAATGATATTGATTCTTCCAGTCTATGAGCATAGGATGTCCTTTCATTTGTTTGTATCAACTTTGATTTCTTTCAGCAGTGTTTTGTAGCTCTCATTGTAGCGCTCTTTTACCTTCTTGGTTAAATGTATTTCCAGGTCTTGAAAAGGGGAGGGAGCAAAGTAAAGGATTTAAAAACTAACTATGGGTTATCATTTTCACTATTTGAGTGATGGGCTCAACAGAACCCCAAATTGAACCATCATTAATAAACTTGAACCTGCACCCCATTAATTTGAAATAAAATAAAAAGAATACCTTTTGCAGACATTTTTTTATATTCCTCTTTGTTTTTTTCTGTTTGTACATTAAGGGAAAGTTAAGTTCTTTTTCTCTAATTTTAGAAACAATTGAATATGAGCTTTTTCAGAATGTAAGTCTATTTCTAGAGTCCCACAAAATTTAAAATGAGAAAGACTGACATCTCTTTGCTTGCAAGTTATGGCAAACTCAAAATAGAAATAAAACCAAAATCACAGGCTTTATAATTCCAATATAAGCTATTTTATTTTAGCCCTTTTTTGAATGCATAGTTTGCAAATATTTTCTCCCATTCTTAGGTTATTTATTTACAATATTTGACATTGTAAATTGTTTATTTAACAATATTTAATATATGTTCAAGTTCTAACCTATGTTTATAATATTACATCCATATTAACATGTGGGCTTAATATAGACCTAATTCAAACCTAAACATTCTCCGCACTTCTTTTTATTATCAAGTCAAATTATCTTACGCATGTTTGGGAAAAAAATGAATCTTCAATATCTATGATACTCTATTCCCACTAGTAGTGTGCCTTATGATTTCTCTTCCCAGGTATAACTTATAGACATAACTGCATCAGTTCCCATGACATTACATTTTAATACTCCTTATTTTCTTTAAAAGATTATTGAAAAATGACATCAATAGAGTGTTTATTAGTATTGTTTACCAAACACTTATTGTTCTTCCCTGTATGGGTAGGATTGCCCTTCTGGCTTCTGGAAGTGGTTGCAATGTAGAGTAGTCCAAAGAAAAGACGTGAATGGCCTCCATAGTTGAGGATTTAATTGCAGGGTAGATCTCTGCAGAACTTATTCCGTGTTGTCTTGATGACTGGCAGTGTTTTAGAGTGCCACTCGCCCAGCCTGGGTCCTGCAGTAAGGACATAACAGAATTTAAAAATATAATGCAGTGAACCCTTGGCAAGAAATAAAGCTTTTGAATTTAAGCCACTGGAATTATAGGTTGATTTTTGCTAGTGCATAATTGATCTGTCCTATCTAATGTATATAATTGCCAGTGAAACTTTTTTTAATCAAATAATTTTGTACTTGTAGCTTTCATTTAAAAAACAAGGTAAATAAATCCCATGTGCCAGAAGTACAAAATGACAATAAAAGTTGTTTTGCAGCCTTTTTATACACTTTATTATGCTCTAGATACAGTATTTCTCTTCCCATGCCAACTCTTTGCACATGCAAGTCTAGAGATAAAATATGAATTTCAACGGGGAGAGAAATAATGAGTCCCTGTGGGTACGTTACCTTTGAGATAGTCAGGGTATAAACATTTGGACATCATGACCTTAAACATGTCTCAGAGAGAAAAAAAAATGACTTTCACCATTGCAAAGCAGCTCTGTTTACCAAGTCAGATCTGTCATGGAAGGCACCTGGACCTTATAAAAAGTGACACGAGAAGTAACCATTACATACAACAGAATCCAAGTAACATTATAAATTGTACTTGTTAAGATAACTATACTTACTCATTAGAAGGCAATTTATCCAAGATAATAACGAAAATAATACGTTCACTTGGGCTGAAATTTAAAGATATTTAAGGCAACACTCTAGAGTATATTTAACTAATTTAATGTACCCTATTAAACATTCAACAAACTTTATCAAAATATTAAGGTACATATTACACAATATTTGAAGAGGTTTGTATGCATCTAACATATCTTATTTTCAATCTATTATAGTAGTGCTGGTTTCCAGTTCATTTATAATTATTCAAATACTGACTCCAAATTTCACTTGGTCTAAATTTTTTTGTTCAGCCATTTCAAGACCTCAAAGAATGCATGATGACTTCTTCCAATGCAAACATTTATTTCTTTTAATTATATTCAACCCTCAATCTTTGTTTTTGTTTTTAGCTTCACATACTTTTTAATTTTGCTGTCATAAATGCATATTTATTAAGATGGGAGAATAAAACATTTTATTTAACTTTTTTTAAAACTTAAGTTCTAGTTTTGCAATATTAGATATATAATGTATGGGCCTTCATTTATACTCTTACAAATTGTAGGGCCAGGTTGGCTAGAACCGGTTCCCATTGCTAGAGAATACCTAGCTCCATCCTTAATTTTTCCCCAAATGCATATCAGTTATTCTCTTTTCATCTCCCTCTGTTCCTATTAGCACTTTCTGGTTCTTCACAAGTTCAGCACTGTGTCCACTCCTGCCACCTCTGGTAGCTCTCTTCACCCTCTGTTTGGGTCTGCTGAGCCACTGTGACCACTGCTGTCTGTACGGAGTTGTGGGCCCTTCATCTCTGGAGGGTAGAGATTAAAGAGGATTGTATTAGGGCCACTGTGTGTGGTGTGTGTGTGTGTGTGTGTGTGTGTGTGTGTGTGTGTGTGTGTGCATGCACACATCAGGATGGGGTGGGGTAAAAAAGGTAAAGATAATGAAGAGAAAATGGTAAAAAGGAGATATCATGTAGGAGTAAATGAAAATAAAATATACTTGTATACAAAATAATAGCTGACGGGTATTTGTCCTAGAATTTCAGAGAGACAAACATGAGGATTAGGTTATAACAAAGGTGGCTGTGAGGCCATCTTTACGTCGGCAGTTGTGGGAAGATCACTTTGAGAACTGCAGATACATAGACTCAGAGTTTCTTTAACCTAAAGGACAAATGTGAACCAGTTTACTTTAATGGATGAGTCGGTCAGAATATTACTTTTTATTCTGTTTGAGTCAGGGTCTCACTCTGTCGCCCAGGCTGGAGTACAGTGGGATGACCATGGCTCACCACAGCCTTAATCTCCTGGGCTTAGGCAATCCTTCTACCTCAGCCTCCTGAGTGGTTGGAACTACAGGGACCCACCCTCACACCTGGCTATTTTTTTGATTTTTTAAAATTTTTTGTAGAGATGAGATCTCACTATGTTGCCTAGGCTGGTCTCAGATACCTAGGTTCAAGACATCCTCTTTCCATAGTCTTCCAAAGTGCTGGGATTGCAGGTGTGAGCCACAACACCTGGCCACATTTTTATTTAGCTTTTAGCCAAAGCCTAATCAGTTTCATTAAGAGGGTATAACCATTACTATGAAATTGTGATCCCATTTGGCTATCTCCAATGCCTCATTTCTGGCTAAATTTTATTTTATTTTTATTTTAAAGATGTGGTTTACAATTCAGGGTGAAGTACATAAGTGGTTATTTTTTAGGAAAGTGTGAGTACCCTTTTTGATGTTATGTACCCCACCCACCGCAGTGTCCCATTACTGCCTATCTCTTTCTTATAGTATTATGATAAATGGTCAGGGTTCATTTATGAGTGAGTACATGCAGTACTCAGAGCTTTGTTTCTGTGATAGATCACTGAGTATTATAGACTCTAAATCCATCCAAGTAGCTGTGAAGTCCATATGTTTGTCCTTTTTTATGACTGTGTAATATTCCATCATGCATATGTACTTAAATAACTCTATAAGAAAGATACCTGCACATGCATGTTTATTGCAGCATTATTCACAATAGTAGAAACCCTCAAGCTGTTGAAAGAGGCCAAGAGAAGACACTAAGGCTCCGAATGAGCCTAGATTCCACAGATTTCCTAAAATGCATCAACTAGATAGTCTAGCCATCCGCTTTTCCTATTACCATCATTACTGAATGCCTTTAGGCCATCTAAATAAATCTCATTACATCACTTACCTCTGTCTAGTTACTGACACTATAGAAGCTCAAGCCACCATCATATCTCCTGTACAAATTTCCATAAGTATTTACATATTATCTGTTCTCTTTTCATCTTCCCGTTCTCCCTAACTCATAGAAACTAACCACAGTACTCTTAATTTCCCAATATATAATTAACATCATTTTCTATATTCTCAAACACTTCTTGAAAATCGTAATCATCTTCTTGCTCCATAAGAAACCCTGACACACAATTTCTCAGGATAAGACATAGCGAGTATAAATGACTCTGATGTCTGAAAGAAAGGCATCGCAGAAGAAAGCCTTTGAGACCAGCCTTACCATAATGGGTATTGAAGAGGGACTTTGACTCATTTGATGTTGTGTATTAAATGTGTCATTGAACATACACAGTTGAGTTAAAGTAAAGTCATACTTTGTAAGGGCAGTGAGCTGGACCCGTAGCTTTCTAAAGAAGTGATTATTCTTTCTATTTCTTCATATCATTGCATTTGAGTCAGAGTAATGTCTTTTCTTCTCCTTATTGACTCCTCCCATCTTTCTTCTCACCTTAAAAACTGTATTTGAGTCTCATGTGATACATATTATTCACCGTCTTCAAATGATTTTTCCTTTCATTCTTTCTAAGTCATTTCTTTCCATGGTGATATTCCTAGACCTTGTTGTTATCAATTACAGCTGTGTCTTAATCATCTCGATGTCCTCTCTTCTCCTATTTTACAGGTAAAATTTTATTGTTAATTCTCATAATCACATCCTCTCATACGCCCTCAACTCTACACTCCTCTTTGCCTTATACACGTGGAACATTCATTTAAAAGCAACAATCTGCTCTCCTTAAACTTCTGTCTAAGCAGATAAATTTGATAGAAAAAAAGAAAAAACAAAAACAAAAAAAACCCACCAGTCTCGATAATTGGTCTCCCTTTAAAAATCATAGCCATGAACCTCAAGGGGTCTGACTGTTGTCTAAGAATAATACTACATTTCTCTAGTCTACCAACTTCCACATTGTGCTTGAGTATTGCTTCATATCTTCTCCAGTCCCTTCATAACTTTATGTTTTTCCTCTTTCATCCTAGTTAACAGACTTTATTTTTACTTTATACAGAAAATTGAAGACATTCTAAAAACTTTTAACAGATTTCCACCACTGCATGTAAATAGTTATCAGCATGTGGGCCCAATACTCAGCCTTTCTATTAACTGAAGCAAATTATCAATGCTCACATCTCAAGTCAATTCCTTCAGCTCTTTACTAGATAGCATCTCCTCTCATCTACTCACTTTTCAACTTCTAAATTTGTATGGGCTCATTATTACCAGCATATGGACATGTTATTATTTCTTTATTCTATTAAAAAATTATAAAAAACTAAAATCACAGCAGAAATACATCTCCTGACACATTTTTCTCTTACTGCACCAATTTTTCTGTTCTTTTTACAGAAAACCCCTCCGATGGAATCTACATTTTATCTTAAACACATTCCTGTAAGTTTGTTACCCCTATTACACAACTAAATTGATCTAATCAAGTTTATCAATAGCCTCCAAATTGCTAAAATAAAAATGCAATTCTACATTTTCATTTTACTTGATTTCTAAATAGCATTGGACACAGGAAATTATATTTCATCCTTTATTTATATGTCTTCTAAAATACTGCATGCTTTTAGTTTATTTCCATTTGTACTGATTGGTTCTTCAAAGTCTATTGGCAAATCACCCCTTTATCACAATCTCTTAATAATGAAGCATACCAGCACTCAATCTTTGGTTCTTATTTCTTCTTGTCTAAACTCACACTCTTAGATTTTTTTATACTTCTACAGGTCAATGATTTTGACCTTTAATATCTCACACATGTGTTCTTTTCTTCAGTTCTCTTTATTTGTTTTTGATTTTTATTTTATTACTTTTTAATTGACAAGCAAAACTAGTACATATTTACAATATGTAACATGATGTTTTGATATATGCATACATTGTGGAATGGCTAAGTCAAAGTATTTAATATATTCATTATTTCACATGCTTATTTTTTTCTGGTAAGAATGCTTAAAATTTACTCTCCTAGCAATTTTAAAATATACAATATATTGTTATTAATTGTAGTCACCATGACGTACGGCAAATTTTTGAATTTATTTCTCCCTTCTAACTAAAATTTTGTGTCCCACCAAACTCTGATCATTCCATTTTAATCTCTGTTTCTCAGTTTGACTTTTTTTTTTACATTCAGCATATATGTGAGATCCTATGACATTTGTCTTACCCTTATTTATTTCACTTAATATAATGTTCCCTAGGTTCATCCATGTTATTACAGATGACATAATTTTATTTTTTGTCTGAATAATATTCCACTATGTATATATGCTACATTTTCTTTACCCATTCATCTGTCGGTAGATACAGATTAATTTCATATCTTAACTATTGTAAATAATGCTGCAATGAATTTGGGAGTATAGGTATCTCCTCAAAGATATTAACTTCATTTTTTGGATATATACCCAGAAGTGAGATTGTTGGATCATTTGGTAATTCTAATTTTAATTTTTGAGGAACTTCCATAGTGTATTTTATAATGGTTGTACTGATTTACATTCCCATCTACAGTGTACAAGTGTTTTCTTTTCTTCACATTCTGTTCAACTTGTTGTCTTTTGGTTTTTTAGTAATAGCCATTCTAGTGGATTTGATTTGATATTTCACTGAGATTTGTTTAATTTTCAATTCCCTAATGATTATTGACGTTGAACATTTTTTCATATGCTCATTTGCCATTAGTATATCTTTTTTGAGGGGAAACATATCTATTCAGGTCATTTGCCCATTATCTAATGGGGTTTTGCTTTGTTTTTCTACTGAGTGGCATAGCTCCTTATATATTATAAATATTAACCCCTAGCAGATATATGATTTGTAAACATATTATGCCATTTTTTTATGTTGTCTCTTTACTCTGTTGATTGTTTCTTTTACTGAGCAGGAACTTTTCAGTTTGATGCAATTTTACTTGCCTATTTTTTTTCTTTTGTTTCCAGTGCTTGGGGGATGCTATTAAAAAAAAAAAAAAAACTTTACTCAGACCAATGTCATGAAATTTTTTCTCCATGTTTTTTGTCTAATAGTTTTAGTTTGCAATTTTATGTTTAAGTCTTAACTTTGTGTTGAGTTGATTTTGGACATAGATGTAATTATTATTACACCTTATTATATGTTGACTTTGTTCTTCCTTTTCTAGTTTTTTGAGTTGCAACATTATACTGTTTACTTGGGATCTAACTTCTTTTTTGATGTAGGCATTTATTGCTATAAATTTCCTTCATAAAACTGCTTTTGTTGCATTCCATAAGTTTTGATATATGAATTTTTTATTTTTATTTATCTCCATATGTGTTTTAATTTCTTTATTGACTCATTGCTTGCTCATGAGTATGTTATTTAATTTTTATGTAAAATTCTTCCTATCATTGATTTCTAGTTTCATAGCATTGTGGTCAGAAAAGATATTTAATATATTTTTTTAAATTTGTTAAAACTTGTTTTGTGTTCTAACATAGATCAATTCTTGAGAATGTTCCATGTGAACTTGAAAATGTGTGTTCTGTGGATGTTGGATGGAATGTTCTATATATATTTGTTAGGTACATTTAGTCTAAAGTAGAGCTTAAATCCAATGTTTTCTTATTGAATTTCTGTCCGGATGATCTGTCCATTATCAAAAGTATGCTATTGAGGTCCTTTATCATTGTAGTATTGCAGTCTACTTCTCTCTTCCAATCTATCGGCATTGCTTTATATATTTGGGTGCTACAATATTGTGTGGATATACATTAAAAATTATTATATCTTCTTGATGAATTTATTCCTTTATCACTATTTAAGGGATTATTTGCCTTATTTACAACTTTGACATAAAGTCTATTTTATCTATGTAAGGATAACTACACTTGTTCTCTTTTTATTTGCATAAAATATATGTTTTCCATCCTTTCATACTCAATCTATACATGTCTTTAGAGGTAAAGTGAATCTCTTGTAGTCAGCATATAATTAGGTCTTGCTTATTGTTTGCTTTTTATCTATTAACAACTCTGCCTTTAAATTAGATGATTTATTCGCTTGCATCAAGTAATTATTAATAAGTAGGAACATATTACTGTCATTTTGTTATTGTTATTGGTGGCTTTGTAGATTCTGTGTTCCTTTCTTCTCTCTTGTCATCTTCCTTTGTGATTAGATTATTTTGTCTGAGAAAATCATATTTTGAATAAAGGAAGAATATGAACATCTCCTGAATATTTGTGTACCACCAAAATGTGCATGTAAAAATGCTAACTCCAAAACTGATAGCCTCAAGAGGTGGGAAACTTTGGAAGTCCTTATAAAAGTTGTCCCAGATAACTCTCTTGCCCCTTCCACTATATGAGAACATAGCTGGAATGCATCATCTATGAGAAACAGGCCCTCACCAGACACTGAGAATTCCAGTTACTTTTCTTGAACTTCCCAGACATTAGAAATGTGAGAAATGATTTATATTTTTTATGTCACCTAGATTAAGACTTTCTGTTGTTGTTATAGCAGCCCAAATCGACTAAGGCAGAATTGGTACTGGGAGTAAGGTATTGTTATAACAAACATATTTTCAAAAGTGGAAGCAACTTTGTACTGGGGTAATGAATAGGGACTGGAAGAATTTAGAGTTACATGTTAGAAAAAGTCTACATTACCACGAACACTTTATAAGTGGTAATTTTGGTGCAGCCTGGAAAGAAGAGGAGTGCTTTAGAGAAAGCTTCAATCTTCTTACAGAATATTTAAGTGGCCATAAATAGAAGGTTGGTAAATATATGATTTGGAAAGACCATTTTGATGAAGATTGAGAGAAAAATGAACACATAATTGGAAACTTGAACAAAGGTTACCCTTGCCATAAAGTGGCAAACAACTTGACTGAATTGTATTTGTGTCCTAGTGTTTTGTATTAGATAAAATCTGAAAGTGTTGAGATGGGTTATTTAGCTAAAGAAATATCTAAACATCCTGTTGAAGTAAAAACATGATCTCTCTTGAGTAAAGTGCAAGAAGAAAGAAATGATATTGGGACAATTTTTAATCAAAAAGGAAATTCTCAACCTGCCCATATTGTAAAGAATGAGAAAGTGTGTTCAGGAGAGAGTACCCAGGGTATGGTCAAGTTACAATTTGAGAGGTTTAGTAAGGAATGACTATCTCTATGGAAGTTTTATTCCTCGACAGTAGAAGAATGACCCTGAAGATATTTTAGGGATTATCAGGAATGTCACTCATTTCACAGGCATAGAATACGAGAGCTATAAAGAGAGAAAGATTTCAAAGACGGATCCTCGGGTGTTCACAGGACTCACTGTCCAGCAATACCTCAGGACCCTGAGAACCATATTTCAGAGTTATGGTCCTTGACCACCCCAGGTGTGACTGCAGTGGGCCCTAGTGTGGTACAGATGTCAGTGATCATGTCTTTGGAAAGCACAAGTGGTAAGCATTCATATAATGCCATCTCTATAGGCATACAGAGTACATGAGCTGTGAGGATGTGGAGGCCTCTGCCTAGATTTCAAAGGAAGTCCCAGAAAGCCATGCAGATCAGGGAGAAAAAAACAAAACAAAATAAAAATCTGCCACAGGAATTGGCCCCTGCAGGGAGCCTCTACTAGGGCCATGCCTAGGACTGTGGGGGCAGGTTCACTCCACAACACCAGACCATCAGAGCCACTGAGATGCAATTCTAGCCTGGGAAAGCTGCAGGCATGTAACTCCAAGCTGTGAGATCTATGACATGGGCTTCAACCAGCAAAACCATGGAGGTGAATCCCCCAGTGCCATGAGTGGAGAGTCATCCAGAGTCTTTGGTCTCAACATTCGCCTTGCAAAGGTAGAGGAGACCACTACCCAGTGAACTTGGAAGGCAGATTCTCAAGTGAAGGATAATTCTCAAGCTTTAACACTTTGAACTTATTTGGGACTTGTTACTATTCCTTTCTTGTTTCCTAATTTTCTCTTATGAAATGAGAATGTTTATTCTATGACTGTGCTACCATCATATTTTAGAAACACATAGTATGCTTGATTTTTTAAAGTTCAAAGTGGAAAACAATTTGCCTCAAGATGAATCATACCTAACTCTCACCTAGAGTTGATGTAGATGATACTCCGGATTTTAGATTTTTGAGTCCCTACTCAAAAGAGTTAATAGCTGTGCGGCTATTGGGATGAAGTAATTATATTTTGAATGTAAGAAGGACATGAATTTTGGGGGTATTCCAGGTATACAGTGCTCTAATCTGAATGTGTTTTTCCAAAATTTGTATGTAGAAATTCTAACACATAAAGTGATACTGTTAAGAGGGGTAGCCTTCGGGAAGTGACTAGATCCTGAAAGGAAAGTCCTCATGAATGAGATTAGTGATTTTATAAAAAGTCTCTAGAAAGTTGCCTTGACTCTTCCACTGTGTGAGGAGACAACTAGAAGGCCCTATCTTCTATGAGAAACACACCCTCACCAGGCACAAAATCTGCCAGTGTCTTGGCCTTCCCAGCCTCTAGACTGTGAGAAATATATTGCTATTATTAAATGCCACCCAATCTATGGCATTTTTGTCATATTAGCTCAGACAGGCAACATTCAGAAACAATATTCTTTTGCAAGGATGAGGATATGGAAGATTTCTGATGTTTAACCCAAAGTTCCAGAGACTTTAGTTGGTACTAAACAGGAAACATGCAATTATTTTATGTTCACTGAAAATTTTAGCATGTTTATATTGTGTCCATATCTTAGAAATTTTCAACATTTTAATAGTTTTACATTTAATTACGGATATTTAATTTCTATTTTTTTTTTTCTTTTGAGTTGGAGTCTCACTCTGTCGCCCAGACTGGAGTGCAGTGGCCGCTCCCGGCCAGGAGGATTACAGGCCGAACCACCGAGACCGGCTCTATTTCTTTTTAATATCCTATTTCTTCTTACCATGAGTTATAACCTACCGAGGAAAGTCTTTAAAATAATGGTTGCAAAAATGATCTTTTTTTAATACTTGTTTTTGTTTTTTTTTTTTTTTGAGTTGGAGTCTCACTCTGTCGCCCAGACTGGAGTGCAGTGGCCGCTCCCGGCCACCGCAGCCTCGACCTGTTGGGCTCCGGCGATCCTTTCACCTCAGCCTTCCAAGTAGCTGGAACTACAGGCACGTGCTACCACACCTGGCTAATTCTTTTGATTTATTGTGGAGATGAGATCTCACCAAGTCGCCCAGGCGGGTCTCGAACCCTTGGACTCAGACAATCCACTCACCTCAGTCTCCTAAGATGCGGGATTACAGGTTGAGCCACCGAGCCCGGCTTAATGCTTTTTTAAAGATAAAAATACATACCAATGAATGAAATTTTGCTTTCTTACTATGGAAAAATTGAATTTTAATAAATTGTTTATCTAATACAGCCCTTTCCAATCATTAACTATTTTGCTTATTTTTTGTATGCCTGCTTATTTATTATATCCCTTATTATAACTTAAGTTCCAACAGAGACATGACTATAAACATTTTTACTATTATTTTTCCAGTCTTTGGTATAGTATCTCACACATGAAAGACAATCTAGGAGTATTTGTGGAATTATTGATTTCATATGTTTTGCAAATTTCTATTTCTAAGTATAAATCACCTGCAATTAATGCAATTGAAGTGTCCTATTTTAACCCCTTAGATGCATTAGATTCATTCATCTTAAAATTATAAACTTTTACCACTGAAATATGAAAACCAAATGTTCCGGCATATCCAAACCTTCAGATGCACACTCAATATCAGATGAAATCACACATTATCACATATGTATACCCTAGTTATACTCACATAGGTATTAAAGATATGTATACAATACTATTCTGGATTAATTTGCCTATTTATACAGCTTTATTTCATAAACACCAGACAGTGAGTCCCATGTGGCCAATCAAAAAAATTGCACCTTCAAGTCAAGGTACAATGCCTATGTAGTCAAAATGTTCAATAAGTGAAAAAATAGAATGTAATAAAAAACTTTTTTAGTGACAGATTTTTTTTTCAATCCCAAAAAACTTTATTTTGATCAACTTTGAAAGAATAAACTTGTCAAAAAGAGGATACAAATTTGCAGAAAAATATAGTAAGAGGAAGAAAACAATAGCTGATATAAGCAAGAGAGTGAAACAGGAAATCTTAGCACTTGCCTCCCCCCCCAGAAACGCTAATTTTGAAACAATATATGAATCAAAATACCTTAATGAAAAGCCTAGATTTTATTAAAGAATTTGCAGTACTCCAAACCAGCATAAAACCAAGAAGAGTTATATTGAAATGGGTTAAAACAATTCCAATTTACCCACATTAGCCTCTCCTCCAAGTTAGCACAGCTGAGCACTGACAGAGACCACCGAAGCCCATGACTTTTTTTTAAATAAGACTCTCACTCTGTCCCCCAGGATGGAAGGCAGTGACACGCTCACGACCACTGCAGCCTTGACCTGCTGGGCTCAGGCAATCCTTCTACCTCAGCCTTCCAAGTAGCTGGAACCACAGGCACACACTTCCACACCGGGCTAATTTTTTTTTTTTTTGATTTGTTGTTGAGAAAGGTCTTGCCAAGTTTTCCAGGCTGGTCTCGAACCCCTAGACTCAGGCAACAGTTCTTCAACTGTAGGAAAATTAGTGTGAGACAAGCATCCATTGTCCTGACCATTTTCAATACACTGCTTATTGGGCCAGTTTCTATCTTGTCTCACACAGAGCTCTGACATAATTAGCATAGATTAAAAACCGGAGAGCAGTTAAAAAGAGAGAGAGAGAGAGAATTAGGTGCCATACTGTGGCTCCATAGCTATTAAGATTGAGAAAAGACAAAATTATGAGATTTTTCACCCTGGAAAAAGAAGAGAGATGCATGTCTTTAATATACATGAGCTTCAATGTACATGTACTGCCCAGGGGCTAGTTTCAGTCTTGACTCAACTGATCCCACAACTCTCATGGTTTGACAGGGCAGCTAAGAACAAAGGAAAACTGGTGGGCAACTTGCTGTGCCCAGCATGGCCTAGTGAGATTAGGAGAAGGTACACAATTTGAGGCTTTATTACAAGGCAGAAGGCAAAGAAGCGGAGCGTACCTCCAACACTGCAACTCACAACACAGCAGTCAAACACTAGAAGGAGCAAGAGATTAAAGGTTCCCTTAAAAAAAAAAAAAAAAAAAAAAAAACTTATCTAGAAATCTACATGCACAAGTCTATAGAATATAGATCCACTGAAAAAAACTGTGAGAGTGGATTGTGACGATCTTTCACTGTCAAAGCCATTCTATTAAAAACAGGAAGTTGTAATATTTTCTTCATTGCACAGACGCTAATGAAAGCTACAAAGAACACATAAAAATAACACCATCCAAGTACAAAAATAAAGTTTCAGTTACCCTAAAGAATTAGAAAACTATACATTGTCTGAAACATAATGCAAAACTATAATCTTATGGAAACTGAGTTACAAGAGAACATAGACAATTAAACGTTATCAGGAAATACTTCATGATTACCATCATATAAGGCATCTAATATTCAATAAAAACATAGAGAAGAATGCTGGTAGCTGGGAGAACAAATGGGGAGTTGCTGTTCTATAGCTATGAAGTTTCAGTAATACAAGATAATGTTTAGAGATTTGTTGTACAACATTGTGCCTATAATAGATAATACTGTATTTCAGACTTAATAAGAGGGTGCATCTCGTGCTGGTGCTTTTTTTTTTAACCACACTTTTAAAATAAGAGAAAACAAGAATAATTTTATTCTAGCATTGTTTGGCTAAGAGATAGTCTGTCAAATTCTGTCCCTTTGGTGGAGAGACAGGTATCAAACTTTAATACAGATAACGAATAGTTCTTAAAGTCATTTAGCATTTATTCTTCCGGTTTCAGTCTCAAAACTTAAAAAGTCTCATTTAGTCCTCCATATATATTTGTGAAACAGATTATTTTGAAAGTAAGGTTTATATTTTAAAATAATTTTACGTGTATATACAGTTGCAATAATAGTGCAGATATTTCCCTTATGTGCCTCACCCAGTTTCCTCTATCATTGCCAATGAATGAATGAATTGTACTTCAGTGTCATAAGTCTGAGGAGTGCGTTTCACTTCCCTGGAAAGACCCCCTAGCATACAAAGAACTTCTGGTATAATAAAAAGTTCAAATATACTTTATCTGTCATAGTCCAGTCAGGAGATAGACATCACACTAGTAATTTAAATGGGGGGCCTCGGGATTTAATACAATGAATTATGATGACTTCAAGGGCATTACCTACTGAAATGGGTAAACAAAACTCCAATGAGTACTGGGATGATAGATGTAAGGATCAGTCATAACCTTTAAAAATAAAGGAGAGTATCCCAAAAAGGAACAAACTTGGAACAACTGCTCTACCTCAAAATTGAGATTCAGATCTTAGAGCAAAAGTAGTTCTGGCCATCTGAATTTAGATTCTATATGTTTTAGATTTATAGAAAGTTGCAATAAAAGTGTAGAGATTCTCCTTATGCTCCTCACCCAGTTTCATTTATCACTGCCAAGAAATGGGTTGTACTTCAGTTTCATAAGTCTGAGGAGTACCCTAGATTGGCCATGTCTCAGGAAAGACCAACTAGAATGAACAAAAGTCTCCACACTCCCATGGGCTAAGGAAGACGAGTAGAAATCTACTTACTGAGTGCTAGCAATACTTGCAAGAAAGCTGATAGGATGTCTGCAAAACTAACTAGGAAACTTCTCATTGGCTGGTGAAATTTGCTGCGAATTTGCCTACAAAGATGCTAACCAAACTGCTAGAAATCTGCTTATTGAGGTTTCAGAAAAACTTGGTGTGCCACTGGGCCTCTTGCACATCACAAGTAAGAAAATCATTTGCTGTTGAGAAAACTGCTGATGTCAAGCACTAAATGATGGCAGCAATGCTGTAAGAGCAAAAATCAAAGTGCCAGAATCAGGAGTCCCTTCTACTAGCAGTGTCCCTCCAGTGCCCTCTACTAGCAGGACCTGCCATTGTGCTGGATAACAAAGGAAAAATGGTACCAGGACTCAGTTTTAGTCTCACAAATCAGGGCAAATGAGGGTAGATTTAGAGCTGAGAGACAATGAATTGATAAATAGCTCACATATTTAGACACCATCTCAAATACGAATACTTATAACAAGAACACAAATATCTTTCTTCCGTTCAAATGAGGAAAATAATATTTATAGCTTTTTAAAATTTCTTTACTGCTCTTCCCCTATCAGTCAAAAACTGCTGATTGGTAGAAAGAAAAAAAACTCACTATGTTTTAGTCCAATTTATTACATGTATTACATTGTTAAAATTTAAAGATTCCCTTTAGACATATACTCAGTGTGGTCCTATGAAAAGTTCTGTATCTTAAATTACCTCTCATTTCTATAATGCCACTCAAAGATGGCTTGGATGATGCGAGAGCTGAGATTTATTCAGCCTCATAGTGATGAGGTGAAAAATCTTTAGAATTACACGATGTCCTCTAGACTACCCATCGTTTCAGTGAGGAGTGGATGGTTTTTTCTGTTACCGGGACTGGTGATTTTTAAAAGTAAGATTGATTCCATAGGCATTTTGTTCAAGAAGTGTTGGCAATATATTCTTGAATTTAAACTTCTGGACATTTTGCCTTAGAAGTCACCATCTGTAGTGAATTCATGGTGTCTGGCCTTCATTGTCTTAGTAATTGTCAGTTGTTATATTTGACATCCTTGTAATATAACATTTAAGATTTGAGATCCTGTACCAGCCATGAAAGGCAATGATGATCAACTCAGTTTCCTTTATCCACTTACGTGTGCTGCCATTTGGTACTCCCACCAACAAATGGTGTATGTGGGGCATTCTCTAAAGGTGGGTGTATTTCCAAAAGTGGATCTGGGGAAACTTTACACTAGCTAGAACTTCACAAGTCACCCCATAATTATAGGGTGTGTCTAAAGTGTATATACTTTCATTTTTACCTGTAAGGGTTGGGGATAGCAGAGATAAAAATCTCTTGGATCTCACTATTCACTCTTTTTTCCCCCTACGCTTCTTTAGAGCCAATAGGGACCTGTATTAGGTTTTACCTTTTAAAAAATCATATCTAATTTCTTCCCAACAGTATCCTTATGACTAAATTTTACGGATATTACAGGAGAGAAATCAGCTTACTAACAATTTAACCAAAAATGAGTTATTTCTGAAAATATATATTCATTAAAATATGAAAAGAGCATTTGCCACAAATGTGGATGACAACAAATTTATTTTCTAAATATAAATGACTAGGTATAAATAACTAAATCTAAATGACTGATACACTTTTTTAAGGGTTCAACTTTATTAAAAGCCAAGTAAATATAGAACAAATGCCATTGAAAATGTATACATAGATATGTATGCTTGTCAATTTTGCAGAGGTAAGAAAATAGTAACATAAGTTTGAAATACTCACATGTAGGTAATTGGCTTGAAAACTGATATTAACAGATGCCACTAAAAGATGCCATTGCAAGGCCAAGCACACCAGGACAATTAATTTTTAAATAATTAAGCATCACAAGTACTTTGCAAATCCTGAAAAATACAAAATGTTCATAAAAATTGGAAGTATAATAGAAAATTTTAATCACATTGGGCTTCTATGGGTACATCTGAACATGTTTTCACCAAATCATAGGTACATTTCTTAAACTTTTCATGAAGCTGTTGATAATAAAACTAAAAGCTAAAAATATATAGTTCTTCAGTGACCAGGTAATGAATTTAAGATGCTGCAGGCTAACAGGAATTAATGGCATTAATTCAGAATTCTGTACATTGTGTTGCCTTTATTGGATTAACCATGTATATCCTTCACTAGCAACTATATATACATATTAGTCAAGGTAAAAGCTAAATTTCTGTAACAAAAATTCTCAGAATATAAAAGCTTAAATCAATCTGCTTAGATAAAAGATAAATACTTCTTTCACATGTTGACACTAAAAATGATGTGGCTAGGGATAGGGGAAATATCTACCATTCACTGTGTTTGACCTATTGTTATTGTTACCCTCTATTTTCAAACTAGTGACAAGGAAGGAATGGAAAGTTAAAGACATGTTTTGATCTAAGAACATGACTCACTTTGCATATTTTACTATGTTACATGATCTTCTTTTACACTTACTCACATGACCATACACAGGTTCAGGGGAGTCTGAAAATATAGGCTTTAGCTGTGTAGCCACACCAAACTAAAACTCAGGAATCTTCTTACCAAACAGGAAAGAAAGACTATCAGGGGACAATGACCCATCTCTGCTTTTTCCCCTACGAAATGTGCTACAATAATGTAGCTGTTTGCCTCATGTACTTATAAAAGTGAAAGTAATGTTCTACTTTCCATTGTCTTTACCTTGAATGTTCTGGGCTCTCTCTGCTGTGATTTTAGGCATAATGTTCCTTTCCTTCCTGGAGTTTTATTTGGAAACAAATTCTTATCGGAGAAAAATTGCAATACTATTGCAATAATCTTACTAACAACCATGCAATAATAATTAATGGGAACATATTGCTTCAGATCACAAATGCAACTTAGAATCACTTAACATTTTCTGACATATTTGCACACAATCTATATTCACTTTTCATATGTTTATACATTCTACTTATTTTTCTAACCTGTGACAGTTTGGTTTCTGTACTGCTTACTCCTACTCATAAAACCTGGAGTAAAGAGTAAATTCAGCAAAGAGACTGATATAAAATCTTTGGTCATAAAGCTTGAAAGATGGCCACATTATTGAGCAGACGACTAAAATATCAAAGAAATAAGTGGGAAATACAGTAAAATGAGAGATAAGAGATGTGCATGAGTGTTCACATATTGCCTGTAAGTTTATCTGTAGATAAGAAAAGATATCAATTTAAGTGTATGGCAATAAAAAGTAAATAAAAGGGAAGATTAAAGTAGCAGTTCAAAGAAACAGAGCTGTATGGATATTAAACATATGGTGAGTGATTTTATGATACCCTCTGGGTACCATTAAAACACCCACAAGTAATCTGATTACTTGTCCCATCTGGAATCCACAAAGCTTCAGGTTAGTTGCTGTGTACCTAACTGCATGCCCTCGAAATAATTGGTGTTGTCTTATTTTTTTTCCTTATTAGCATTCTCTACCACTGCCAAAAATGACATGGAAAGAGTACCCAAAGTACATAACTAAAAATGACAAAGGAGTCTCATCTGTTATTTTTATTTTATCTCATCAGTTTTTTTCTTTTGAAGTTTTGCAGAGGGGAATATTTTATTTCATCTTTTCTCTTCCAGTGGCTCAAGTTTAGAAATTTTGCCAATTTGACACACATTATAGTCTACAGTTCCAATCAATATGTGTTTGTGTGTGTGCGTGTGTGTGTGTGTGTGTTATACATGATTTGTTACACGACAATAGCATTCTAAGACCTTTTAAATTAATAAAGCCTTATATATTGACTGTAACTTTTCTGTGTGTACTTGCCCTAAAATTTGTCTTTGTTTTAGACATTTTTTTAGCAATGCCAACTTATGAGGCATTTGCCAAACAATACTTGAATGAATTTTTACTACTTCCAAAGAAATTAGTATGTTAAAATTTATGTTTAAGGCAGTTTATTAAAAGGGACATATAAGGAAGTCTAAGAATTCACAAATACTGTAATGTATTATTTTAACTCTTTGCATGTGGTAACTAGCTACATTTATGTCCCTTTAGTGACATTTTTCTTTCCTCTTTCTTTCATTTTTTTCTTCTTGTTTTTAAGGCATTGAAGTAATTATGACCAAAAAAAAAAAAGAAAAGAAAAGAAAAGAAAACTTGGCCTGTCATCTCTTTCGTGGTGATGAAAAAATCAGTCTCCTCTAGTTCAGAGAAGACAAATAAATCCAAAGATTGGTCCCTCCTTAACAAGAACAATATATAAAACTAACTCATACATGCATTTGAGTGCCATTAATTGTAGTTTCAATTTTTTTTAGTTTTTAAATCAATTTAGCTTATCTTTATCATTCTGTTTTGTTTCATATTGATTTCACCTGATTTTATTTCAAACCAGCTGTCATTACTTTTTTTTTTCTTAAATTATTGATTAGGACTTTTCAAACTAGCCTCTCTTAATCTTTAATTTGAAACAAAGAAACAAAAGAAAACCCTCTATGGAATTAGGAAAAATAAAAAATGATCTAACACCAACAAAATTCAAATGAAGCAGAAAACATATATTACAAGAAGAATCTACAATAAATGTGAAACAGATAAAGCTAGATTAAATTATTCTAATCTTTACAAGATCCCAGCTATATACCAATCAGAATATAAGCAGCAATTGATATCTATGTGACTTATTTGGAGGATTAGGGGGAGATAGAAACAAAGGTCATTTTCCTCACACTGCAAGGTCATCTCTTCAAATTCATGGAGAGATATAAACTGTATATAAACTAAGCATAAACCCCAAAAGGGTTAATAAATGAAGCAGAGCACAATGCAATTCTTGATAGTCAATTTTAAACAAGGGACTATACAAAGTCAAGCCAGAGTTGGGATCAGAGAAGGGTATTTGGCTAAAAACATAGCATAGAATAGACAATCAAAAATAGACATCTGCTATTTTTACCAATAACAAACCCAGATTAATCTTTCCTATTTCTATAAAGATTTATCAAAATGTAGTGAAAATGTAGTCTAGGGAGATATACTGCAGAACAAAGTAAACAGAACTCCACTTAATTTTCTTTTGGAAATCCAATTTTCTAATTATTCTCTTAGGTTTAAATTTCAGTATAACTTAAAAATGTATTCATTAGTCTTACGTATTCATTATGTATTAGTTTATTTTAAAATAGTAGCTCCTAAATTGACTCCTACTGACTCATGAAACCTTGCTTAGGAATATGATAGGTGTATTTTGTTTTCTCTATACTGATATAAAAACGTTGTAATCATTAACCTTTCAAGATATATTCTTTAATTTTTAAATAATTTGTTTTAATACATAATAGATTTATATTTGTTCATAAATGTCTATATATTCATATATAATTTATATATATTAATATGACTTTAAATATGCATATGAATAACTATTAGGTTTCAAGAAGACATTTATAAACAGGGTATATTTTATCAAAATAGAAATCATCAAGAAAATGTTCACCATTTATAAGATAATGATTATATATATATATATATATATATATATATATATATATATATATACACTTTGTTTGTGGGGAGGAGTTTATTTTAAGTGTTGTGAATACTATGAAGTGGGTCCTAAAAGTCAATTACAACTTACTCATTCACTTGACTTCCTCTATTATAGAACTAGAAAAGAGAAAGTAATCACCTTTTAAAATTTCTTGGCATGGAGAGGTGCCCAGATATCACAGTTCTGGTCAGTGAGATACAAGCAGAAGTACTTGGGAGGTTTATATTTTTTCATCAAAATTTAATGAGAAGATACTTTGGGGCTGTACACTTCTGTCTTTCCTGAAACATAGACATGGAAGCCTAGCAGTAAAGCTACCATCTTTCAAAAACTGCACACCAATAATGGAAGGACAAGATAAGAAAAGTCAAGCTTATAAATGGCAACATTTCTCAATCCTTGTTTAGAACAATAAAACTTATAGTTAAAGCCACAGCATTACAATTTTTCTGTTACTTCCAACTAAAAACAATCCCAATGATGTAACTAACATATAAACTGAAAACTTTCTGGATTTGTATTTAATAAAGTATATTATTCTATTAATAGCTTCCAAAAAGCATGACTAAGAAATATATGTTGGCGAAGAATAACTTTATAAAATAATGCATTCGCCTTTTAAATATTTCTGTCACCAGTATTTTATAATAGTGGCTGTGATGTTTAAACTAAATATTTATTAGTAAACATTTTGATTTTTTACTATGAACATACCTATGATTTTCACATAGTGGCTTAAATTCTACTTGCCATAACATGAAACATACATATCTTCAAAATAAAGTGATCAATATTGAGATCAGAAATCAGATTACTTAACATGGTACTAAGTTAGGTTTTACTGAGGAAACAAGGAAATATAATATATATACTGTCTGTCATGAGACAATTTCAAGCAAATTTTCATGTGAACAAAGAAGGTAATGCCAAACCCTCTCTAAAAGAATTTAACACAAGCCAAACTCTTATAATGAGCCTCTCTTAGACATCTCATGATTCCCCTGGACTGTAATCTCTTTTGGTAAAAATTAATATAAGCTGGTCACAGATGTTCCTAGTGGTTTTTGATTGGTGGTTACTGGCATTACTAATATACATTGGTCAACTTTTATATTTTACTGCATTCAGCCTCTGCGGCAATATCAATTCAAATGAATCAATTAAGATGCAAACATCATGGTAAATTGTAGTACAATCCAACTGTATCAAAACTGTCTAACCCTTTAATATACCAACACTGCCCTACACTTAGTGCCAAGTCTCCATAGACTACCAAGGAAAAGAAAGTATAGGTAAATTTTATACGCATGTAAAGACCAATATGGCTGAATTGGATAATTAATTTTGGACAAGCTAGTGAAATACAGCTGCAGTGATTAATTGAAGCTGGTTTGATGCCCTGAACAACTGGATTGTATTTACAATTTGAGAAGAGATAAGACATAATATAATATAATTTTGTGTCTATGAATAGAAAAAAAATAAGATTAGGTTAATATCAGAAAAGAGGTGGGGAAGTAAAAAAGGAAGAATATTAAATATTCACCTTTGGTATTGCATAATTTCTCAGTACATTATTTTAATTAGTTCCACGCAGCACCATTATATATTTTTTTACCTTCAGTTCTTTGACAACAGTATTTTGTGGGGTTTTTAAAAACTGAATTTGTCTACAAAGTCTACTTCAAATATTTCAGAAGAAGACAACCAACAAAATTCCACTGAAGATTGAACTAATTATTTTTCTTCAACCATGATTTGGCTTATCCTTTTGTCTTCTTCTATAGTTCTACAGAGATGAGAAAATTTTGAAATTTAAATTCAATATGAATTATTTTAGGGGGAATTTATAATTGTGCTAAACATTTCCATGTTTGATAAGCTACTCAGCAATTAATCTATGTATTAGCCAGTATTCTTATCTTAATATCTTATTTTCTTACTATCTCCTTTTTATAATAGAGCATTTGAATCTTAGCATCTTGTTCAAAAACAATGGGATATGTCAATAACAAAATACAAAATTCAATTTTAAAAGACTATTTTAGACAATTTAATAATAATATAACTATCAACAACTCAAAAAATAACAGCTGCTAGAGAGGGTATGGCGAAAAAGGAACACTTCTACACTGTTAGTGGGAGTGTAAACTAGTGCAACCTCTATGGAAAGCACTGAAGTGATTTCTAAAAGCACTAAATATCAACCTCCCATATGACCCCGCAATCCCCCTACTGGGAATATATCCTGAAGAACTCAAATCACTCTATAAAAAAGATACCTGCAAACGTTTGTTTATCGCAGAATTGTTCACAATAGCAAGAACCTGAAGCAACCATGCTGCCCAACAAAAGAGGACTGTATTAAAAAAATGTGGTACATATACACGATGGAATACTACGTAGCCATAAAAAAGAACAATATCATGAATTTCGCAGCAAACTGGATAAAACTAGAGTCAACAATGCTGAGTGACCTCTCACAGAAACAAAGATCCGAGTATCACATGTTCTCACTCATATAATGGACCTTGAACATCCAATGTAATACTATAAGAAAATGACTGACAGTCTGGGAAACTATGGGGGGGGGAGGGAGATGGGATTAACGGTAGCAAATATCTGTCTGGGGACAGGGAAACACCTCTTATCAACAGGGTGCCTGAATGAAACATATTTGTATACCTAACCCTTAACTGTACCCCACAATATCATAATAAAAAATATTGATTAAAAAAATATAACTATCATCAAAATAGATGAAAGATTATAACAGATTAAATATGTCATGCTAGTTTTTCTGGTATTGAGACTAGTTTTCTTGTCACAGCTAAATTGAGACTTCTTATCAAACAACTACTAAAGACATTTCTGAATCTATATAATATCTAATATCTGCATGATAAAAAAGCACCACAACTATTTTCTTACTAAAACTATCTGTAACAAATATATAACATAAAAATTCCTAAATAATTGACATACTTTTAAACTTTGTATCCATATATATCCATAATAGATATAATATATGGTTGAAATCAGAGGACCTGGTAGGAGAAGGGGAAGAAAGAAAAAGTAATATCTCAAATAATCATTCATCTATGTTCATTAATTATCAGTTTTCTGAGGGTAAGTTTTTTTAAAGTATTATTTAATCTATGAAAATAAGTGTACACTTCCATGAAAATGGAGAAGCAGCAAAAATAAATCATGACCAATTATCAAACAATAAATAATTATTGCAAAAGATTGGCAGAAACATTATAGTTAAAATTTTCTTTGGTATGGTAATTATCGAAAAATAAACTTCTATAAGGGGAAATTTTACTGGCATACAAGAAAATAATGTATTTTAGCTACCTAGTAGCAATTTTTCATTGAGTCTGCTATAAAAATATTTGAAATATTAAAATAGTATTCATTTACTTTTGGAATTTTGTAAATATTTATGCACCAGTACTGTCCAGAATCATTTTCTACCTTTTCTATACTGTATTTTTCTAAGGAGGTTGAACTTCACAGACTGAGTCAAAGGGTTACCCTTGAAACTTCCACTAGGCTCAAGTCTACTGAAGAGAAAATTAGAGGACAGAGTGATATTGGTGGTGAAGTGCATATTCTTTAAGCTTTTTGTCTCCATATTAGCTGTGGCTAATTCTCAAGTGCAGGCCTAACACCTGTCAGGTGATCATCTTAGTTTATAGCACTCGCTTAAGGTTGTGAAAACATCTCCATCCTTTTGACTCCCAGAAGATCAGAGCTGATGATATTCCCCCTTACTGGGGCTGGCCTGGAGTCTTCACTATTCATTGTGGGTTTTCTTTCACCATACCCATGCCTTTGTAAATATTACTTATTCAACTCTCTTGGATTACTCCATTTCAGTATACCAACTGGTTCTTGCTAGGATTTGAACTGATACGTTTGTCTTGAAATGTAGTATAGTATTTTCATGCTGGACAGTGTTATAACTCAAGCATCCAACATCATCAGAAAAGCAATTATTGAATTTTTAATATACTGACTTACATGTTATCCCATGTTGGGAAAATTCAAATAAAATGAAAACAGAAAATTATGCATTGTTTTTATTAAGAAAAATAGTTTCTTAGTGACTGTGTGGAGGGACATTTCAGTGTTATGGTACTGCTGGCCGTATTGGGTTGAAGAAAGAATGACAGATGAGTAAACAGAGACGGGGATATAAAAATGTCATAAAAGGAGTTTTATTATGAAAGAAAATAGAGACAGCCTTATTTGTAGGAAGTTGTGGAACTGAAGAAGTATAGTGTGTGTGTGTTTTTTTTTTAAGAAAATTGAGCCAATTTTAATTCTAATGAGAAGAACCTAGGTGGATCAGAAAACTACAAGCAACTTAATTACTTACTGATTTCATTGCTTAATCTATGAATACTATAGACAAGAAGTGACTGATAGAGTTATGCATCAGAGAGAGCAGGAGAGGATAAGGTCCAGAGTATAAATAGAAAATAAAACTTAAAAGAAGAATCAACACTATGTAACAGAAAGAATCTAGAAATCATTAGTAAACATGCAATTATGTATGTTAGTACAGAAACATTAAGATAGGTGAGTGTATTAGTTTGATGGCACATAGACTAGAAGATGGAAACTAATTTTTCTAAGTATGAGGGGAAAATAAGGTAGATGATATGGTTGGAGATTCAAGTACCACAGAAAAGTTTAAAATACCTGCTGAGGACAAGCAACAGACTTGAAAATATTTACAAAACATATATTTTAAAAGTTTGTATCCAAACACAAAAATATTGTTTGTTTGTTAGTTTAACTTTTAACTTTTTTATTTTAAAGATGTGGGGTGCAATTCAGGGTTAGGTATACAAATGTCGTTTATGCAAGTACCCTTGTTGATGAGGTGTACCCCTCCCCTAGCAGTTTCCCTTAATTGCCAATCCCACGCTCCCTACCCTGGCAATTTCCCACTATTGCCAGTCCCTTTCAAATAGCATTATGATAATTATTCAAACTCTGCTTATGAGTGAGAACATATGGTACTCTGTTCTTTGTTTCTGTGATAGATCGCTTAGTATGATAGACTCTAAATCCATCGAAGTTGCTGTGAAGTCCATATGTTTGTCCTTCTTTATGGCTGCATAATACTCCATTTTGTACTTGTACCACATTTTTTTTAAAATCCAGTCCAGTTTCGATGGGCAGCACAGTTATTTCCATGTTTTTGCTACTGTGAATAGTGTTGCAATAAACATGCGTGTGCAGGTATCTTTCTGGTAAACAAAAATATTGTTATGACTCAATAAGAAGACAAACAATCCAATAAAAAATAAGCAAAAATATAGACAAAAATTTTACAAAGAAGATATACATGTATCTAATGAGCACATGAAGCAATATTTAACATTATTAGTCATCAGGTTAATGCAAATAAAAAATCATAAGAAAATAACATCTCACACCTTCTATGATGGCTATAATTTCAAAAAATAGACAAAACCAAAACATGGCAAGAATGTGAAGAAATAGGAACCTTCATACATTGTTGGTAAAATTGTAAAATGGAGAAGCTACACTGGAACACAATTTAGCAGGTTCTCAAAAAGTTAAGCATAAAACTATCATATAGGTAGATACGTATGTACACAAGGTAAAGGAAAACTTACATTCACACAGACCTGCACAGGAATATTCATAGTAGTATCATTCATTATACCAAAACTCTGAAAGACACCTAAAAGTCCGTCAACAGATGAATAGATAGATAGTATTTCATCACAAAGTAGAATACTATTCAATAATACAGAAAAATAAACTGCAGGTGCATGCTATGTCATGGATAAACCTTAATACAAGAAACCTGACACAAGAGCCCATATATTGTGTAATCTTGTTTATATGAAATCTCCAGAAAGCAAATGTATAGGAAATAAACTAGTTGTTGCCTGAAGCTAGAGGTAGAAATTAGAATTAACTGTATGTATGTAGGATAAAAGATATCACTGAGGGAATAAAAATATTTTAAAATTGACCTATGGTGAAGCTGTACCACTTGGTAAAGTTACTGAAAATCACTGAACCGCATGCTTGTAATGGGTGAATTTAATGATATGTTTTTAAAAGGCCTCACTAGAGTTGTTATTAAAATTAGCCCTTGAGGATTCCAAGGCACTAAGTGAAATATATATGAAAAAGATATCAAAAGGACAACCTTTATGATTTATTTTGTTTAAAGATCTAAAAGTCCAAGCAAGCACAAAATAATAACGGTCGGTTTATCTCACATTTTATTTGAACACATCTGTAAGTATTGCAATGAAAATATATGTAGGTATTGCAAGGAAAAATTGTTGAAAGAATGTTGTGGTCTTTAGTTCTTACACTATCTTAAGCATATAAGTGAAACAAAGCTAAATAGGCTTAGAGATGATCTTCATTAAGATACATTGAAGAGGTTACTGTTTGTCTTTTAAAGTGAGGGACAGTGGGAGACACTGCTTGATTTACTTATTATATTAGAACAACAGTGCCTGCCTTCCTTCTCTGATAGTGGAGGAAAAAAAGCCTACTTTAGAGTTGTTCTGGACTCCCAGAACGTGTTAGGGCAATAGATACATATGTATTTCCTGTGAATTAGAAATGACCTTAGTGGGAGTGAGCCATTCGGTAGACATCTTGAAGGAACTTGGCCTAAAAAGTCTTTCTAAATGATCAAAGGGATCTCTATAGAGTATTTGGGTGGACCACGAAAAACCAAAAGCTGAGATATCTTATAAGGCATCTTATAAGGCAGAAGATGCCAAAGACGGTTTTACTCATATTAAGGAAGGTAGGTAAGAAACACCTAGGAATAGGGTATTTCTAAAAAAACAACAGATTACCATAAAGTATTCCATTTTTCAAACATCTTCTAAAACAAGAGAGCATCAATACCATATCAAGACATAAAAGTCACATCAGGCATTTCTTTACTACTATGCCTTTTCTCTTTACACCATCTGTGAACAAAAACTCTACAAATTACAACTGAAAATTTAGAGAAAAAGAATGAGAAAAAAACAGTGAAACAGAGAGGAGATTTTTTTTAACCCATTTTTAACTTTAGACTTCCACCTAGATATAAACCAGAAATGAGGGAAGGAAAAGTTTAAAATTATTATGAGAATTTTTTATTCTGTGTGGGCCTGCATTATTATTTACCGATATAAATTATTATTTATAACTACAGTTCACAGAAAACTTTGTATTTCATGAGTTTGATTTAAAATTTCTTTGATCTAGGTAACTCATTCCACCAAGGTTGGTTTGAAAGAAAATTGATGAAAAAATAAAATCTCAACTTTTGAAAGTCTCCCTATCATGTTTCTCTTTTTTGAAAAATTGGTCATTAACAAGGGTACCTGCAGAATGAACATTTGTTTACCTAACCCTGAATTGTACCCCAAATCTTTAAAATTTAAAAAAAAATTAAAAGACAAAAAAAAATTGGTTAAGAAGAGATGGACTGCCTGGCAGTGTGAAAGATCCTGTTGAAATTAAAGTTTAAGAAATTACAGTATCTATGGTCAGTCTGCTTGTGTGTTTTTTTTTCCTCAGTAGAAGTTGGTAGGTTGTAGTAGGTAAGTACAGATGATTGGGCCAGGCTGCCTGGATTTCAATCCTAGTTGTACCACTTAATAGTCAAATGATCTTTTTTAAGCTCTTTTTATCTCCATTGACTCATATTTTAAAATGGACTGATGATAGTGTTTACTTTATATTATTGTGAGGATTATAAAATTGGTATATGTTAACACTTAGAATAGCAAATGGTAAGCATTTTACTAATGTTATCTATTATTATTATTATTATCATTATTATTATTTTGAGTCAGAGTCTCACTCTGTCGCTCTGGCTGGAGTACAGTGACATCATCACAGCTCACCACAGCCTGTAGCCTGGGCTCAGGGCATCCTTTTGCCTCAGCCTCCCAAATAGCTGGAACTACAGGCATACACCAGCACACTTGGCTAGTATTTTGGTTTTTCTGTAGAGACAAGGTCTCGCTATGTCACCTAGGCTGGTCTCAAACTCCTGGGCTCAAGCAATTCTCCCACTGTGGCCTCCCAAAGTGTTGTGATTACTGGCATGAGGCACTGTGCCCAATCATCACTTACTACTATTATATTTCTCAGCAGCTCTTAGTTGCATCTGTGCAGGAAAAGGACATGCTAATACAAAATTTGTCGAATCTGGTTGTGCTACAATGGAAAGACATAAGTTTAGAAAATTGACTATAGATTGGTTAAAACAAAGGATGGGAGAATCTCTGCTGGGTAAGTAGAATGTAAGAGCAGAAAAAGACTAAAAGAGAAATACAAGATGGTGATTTGCACTGTGGAGTAAATGAGAAGGTAAATAATCACACATTATACAAGTTAATCTCTTCAGGCTACTAATAAAATACCAGAAACCTGGTGTCTTAAAAACAAACTAATTTTATTTCTCACGATTATGAGGGCTTTGGGTGTCCAAGATCAAGGCACAAGCAGGTTTGATGTCTGGTGAGGGCACACGTCCTGATTACTAAACTTTCTTTTTCTCACAGAAATTTCACAAGGCAGAAGGGGCAAGAGAGCTTTGTGGGTGTCTTTCATAAGGGCACTAATGTCATTTATGGAGGTTTTTCTCTCATCACCCAAGCACTTCCCAAAGGTCCCAGTGTCGAATACCATCACATTAGGAATTTGATTTCAACACATGAATTTTGGTGGGCTACAAACATTTCAGTCTATAGCATTATAACTCTGGCTTCCCAAATTTTGTGTCCTTCTTCCAAGCAAAATAAACCCACTTCACCCCAAAAGTCTTAACTCATGGCAGCATCAACTCAAAAGTATAATGTCCTACATCTAATCTAAACATCATGTAAATTAAATGTGATTGAGACCTAAGGTATGATTCATCCTGAAGCAATTTCTCCCAGCTATGAATCTGTGAAATCAAATATGTTATGTGCTTCCAAAATGCAATGGTGAGTAAGGCATAAGCTAAAAATTATCATTTCAAAAGAAATAACAAACAAGTGGCAAGTATTAGGTAAGTCTAAAACCAAATGGGCCAGATTTCATTAGACTTGAAGGTTCAAGCATTATCCTTTCTAGCCCAATGTTTCTGTGTCTTCTTGGCCCATTGAAGTGAAGGCCCCAATGTCTTCACACACTGGCTCCATGGGACTTCAGTCCCATTCCTTAAAATCGAGGTGGTCGCAAATATGCCTCCAGAGCTCTTGTGCTCTGTGAGCGAGTGGAGTCAGTGCCATGCAGACTCTACCAAAGTTAACTATTTCTGTCTTTTAGAGAGGGAACCAATGTTGGCTGTGCCACATCTGGGCCTGACTGAGCTGCATCTGGGGCAGCTGAGAATTGTAGTACCACAGCGCCAGGAACTGAGCACACAATTTGAAACAGTACCCAGCAGTGTACACTAATCGTCTCACAGGTTCTGGTGGTCCTTCTTTTGAAGCTACTCTGCCTGGGGAACTCTTGCACCTTAGACCTGGAACAAGAGAGCAGTCCTAATAATCTTTAAATTTTGCTGGGTTAATTATTTCATTGTCTTGGATAATAGCTCCTGGTTTCTGTTCAGATGGGTCATCCACACTAATCTCCTTATTAAACAGTCACTTGACCACACCCTTAGTGTTCTATCCAAACAGGCTTTCTAATTCTTTTACAATATAAACATGCTGAGAATTTCCCAAATCTTTAAGTTCTGCTTATTTATGTCACTTCTCCCTTCTTTCATTTTATTATAAGCAATCACAGTGGACCATGCTGCTCCTTTTTTTGGCTAAGACATTTTCTTAGCCAAATATTCAATTTCATTGCTCACAAGATCTACTCTCCGTAAAAAAAGTAGGGTATAAACACAATTCAGTCAAGTTATTTGTTATATTATAACAAAGGTGATCTTTCCTCTAATTTTCAAGAACATGTTCCTTATTTCCTTCTGAGATCTCATCAGTATAGCTGTTATCATCCATTTTTCTACCAACATCTGTTTAAGATTACTTAGGTATTCTATAAGATTGAGGTTTCCTCTATAATTGACCTCTTTGCTTTGTGAGGTCTCTCTAGAAGTGCCTTAAAGATCCACCTATGAGCCGGGCTTGGTGGCTCAGCCTGTAATCCTGCGCCTTTGGGAGGCTGAGGTGAGTGGATTGCCTGAGCCTGCGGGTTCGAGACCCGCCTGGGCAGCGAGACCTCATCTCTACAGTAAATCAAAAAATCAGCCAGGCGTGGTAGCGCCTGCCTGTAATTCCGGCTACTCGGAACACTGAGGCGGAGGGATCGCCAGTCGAGGCTGCGGTGGCCGGGAGCGGCCACTGCACTCCAGTCTGGGCGACAAAGTGAGACTCCAACTCAAAAAAAAAAAAAAAAAAAAAAAAAAAAATCCACCTATGCTAATGTAAATATTTCTATCATGAAACTCAAAACTCTTATACCCTCTACCCATTGCCTAATTCCAAAGTCACTGCCATGTTTTTAGTATTTGTTACAGTAGAATCAACACTTCCCAGTACCAATTTCTGTTTTGGTCCATTTGAGCTGTTATGAACACATACCATAAACTGAGTGGCTTATAAACAACAGACAGTTATTTTTAATAATTCTAGAGGCTAGGAAGTCCAAGATCAAGGCACCAGCATTGACTTCCGTCTTCTTGCTATGTCCTCATAGTACATAATAGAAGGTGCCAGAAACTCTTTGAAAGTCTTTTTTTTTTTTAATAAAGAATAAATCCTATTCATATGAGATCTACACTTATGACCTAAGCACTTTCCAAATGTCCCAATTCCAAATACTATTACATGAGATCAGGTTTTAACAAATGCATAAACATTTAGTCCCAAGCAGAAAAGAAACAGGCAAGTAAAGTCAGGGTGTTGAGTTATTTGTTTATGATTTTGAAGGTTACTCCGAATAATAAGCAGATTTATAGATTTGTTTCAACTTCAGAAAATGATGGAAAATAAATGGAAGTTTAGTAAATGAAAGTGGAGAGAAAATGGGGTATAGTGTACAGTATATGTGTTTCATGAACTACAGTGTATATATAATTTTGGTCATAATGCTCCATACTGAAAATATATTGCATAGGTATGACTTCAATAAAAACATATACCTTTGGAAAACAGGGCTTTTCTTATTGTTGAAGAAGCAATGATCTGGAAGATATACTGTGGAATAAAGGAGAACTGATATCTTATATAACCTTACACCAGACTCTGATGAGGATAATCAGTAATTGAGAAGAGTTTGTTAATTATGGGAATATAAATAGTTTCTCTCTGAAAAAAGCTTAAGGTAAAACAGTGTTATTGGAGGAGGGCTACGTATTAAGACAAAGAGACTGAATAATAAATTAGAAGTAAAATAATATGAAAAACTCACTTTCCTCAAAATGGGGCATAATAGAATAACTTTAGGAAAAGGTGAAGTCTGATCATATGTATCCACCACACTGATGGTGTCACACTGATGATGCGTCTGTAGACAAAAAAGCATTCAGTGCCCCCTCAGAAGCCAGAGTAAGCTACATGTTCAACATAAGGTAAATGCTTCATTCATTAACTCTAGGGAGACTATTGGGGCCCATACATTATTCTAGGCAATTTAACACAACCAAAGCAACAACAGACAAGAAATGTTGGCTGGGCTGGGAGGCAACAGATAGTAAACATAAACAATATAAGTTATATAGGTTAAGAGTTTTATAGTATTTTTTTTAAGAGCAAAGCAAAAGGTTTTAGGAGTTCTGGCTGGGATAGATTACTGGGTAAAAATTAAGAAATTGAGAGCTAAATTTTTGAGCAAAATCTTGAAGAAATTAAATGAGTTTTCCATAGGCATATATGAGAGAACAGTCTAGTCAAAGGGCATGGTCAGTATAGAACCCTAAAGTATACTCTATAACTCAATAGCCCATGTGAGAAATTATGACAGTTCAAGCCAGGGTGATAGAATTTGTGGTTAAAGAAAGTGGTGAGAATTCAGATGTGTTAATAAATTAAACAAGATAGGGCCCATAAATGGACTGATTATAAAAGTATGCCACATCTGAGGAGCATAATTATTTCAGATGTCTGAGTCTGACATTCAAATAAATATCTAAAGGCCAATAGATATCAAACAATAAAGCCTCCACAAACTTATAAAGTTATTTACATCTTCATATATCTGATTTGTTACTTTATTTATTCTGTAAGAAAAACTGAATTTCTATTGTTTTCTGCATTGATTATAAATAGCATCCAGATTAAAGGGTCATATTATAAAAACTACATAGAGATGGAAGAAATGAATAAGAAGTTAAAATCAGGTAATACATTTTTCAATTTTTCATCCACCACTCAACTAAAATTCATCATAATTTAATTTCACTTTTAACAGTGTTTCAGTAGGCATAGCAATGTTTCTTGAAAGTTATTTGAACTTTAAAAAGTGGTATTCACTCATATAATTAAAAAATACTATGATGTCTATAACAACTGATGTAGAACATTCATCAAATCAAGGGTATTTTTAAGCATCAATAGTTCACTGAGGAAAACACAGGCCTGATATTTACTATATTAAACTAACTGTATAATTTAGAAAGAAATTGATAACAATGAAATGTAAAATTGTGAGAAAAAGTTTTAAGTTTATTATTGTGAGAAACAATAATAAACAAGGAAACAAATCAGGAGGTATTTACATATTTTCATATAACAATCAATTTATACTAAATAGTAAAATTATAGAACATTTTAATATAAAATACCATAAGAAATCAAAGATTAAGCATATCAAAAGGCGTAAGTCAATAGATTAGTTGTTAACTTTTTCTAAACTCTTTGTAAGCTTAAGTTCTGAGTTTAGTAACCACCTTATTCTTTTTTATGCTTGAGAATTGCAAAAAAAATAAAATAAAATGAGACTATTTCAATTAAATTTCTCAATTTAAGGAAAAAGTTGGGAAGAAAATATTTCATTTCTAGTTTGAATTGTATAATTCAAACTAGTGAGGCAAACTACTTATATGCTAAAAATGCAATTGTTAATTTTATCTAAATAATTGTTCCTGTTATTTTATATTATATTTGTTTTTATTTATATCTGCCATATGTTAATTGTTTCAGAAAATGAATAAACTTCATTTTTCAGTTTTACTCTCAAAATCAGTGTTATTGAAAGGTTGTTAATGTAAAGGAAAGGTGGGAATTGGACTAAATTATATGTAACTTCAACCTAATAGACTGTTGACAAAAAGAAAGCAATTTTAAAAAAGAAATTTCTAGTTAAGCAATTGTCGGGAGCTGCAATCACTAGCAAAAGTAAGGTAAAAGGGACCTGAAAACAGGAAAAACACCGGCTGGGAGCAAGGCCCCAGTAAAATGCAGCCATGACGGAGGCAAAGCCCCATGGATCCTGTTGATGGACCTTCCCTAACTTTGAAGGATTGCGTGCATAGGCTTGAGAATGTTCCCTCTTTAATTGAGATAATAGATGCGCAAATGGATGATGGCATTTGACAGCAAAAATCATACATAGGCATAATGGAGGTGAGATTGCAGCAAAAAGGGTGCCCCTTATGGTGTATAAGGATGTTTTTTGGTAACAGCAGGAGGCCAAGAAAAATGAGTCGACCACTTCCTCATAAACAACAGACCCCAGCTGAGAGCTGGTGGAAAACAACAGTTTGAGATAAAAAATAGGTTAAGATATTTTAGGATTAAATGAGTAGTTTAATGAAGATAGAATTTAGAATATTAATAATAAGATAGTAAGATAAGATAAACTAGTAAGATAAGAGATATATAATAATGTAAGTGATTATTAAGAAAATATAGAGACATAAGGATAGAAATAAGATTAACAGAAATAAATATATAGTAGTAAGTTAAATAAGACTTAGGGTTAAGGTTTAGCTTTATAGGGTAAGGATATTATAGGCCTATAATAGTAAATAGTTATGAGAAAGTTAGGAAGAAAACCAGGACGTTCATAAATGTTTGACTTAAGAAAAACACCATCTGTGGTTGAAATTGTTAAAGGTCAACCTTATTGTGAGGGCAAAAAGGATGTACATGGGCATTTGATTAGCAACATATGATACATTTGTGGGTACAGGGTTGAATGGAAAACCTATATAAGCTTGTGAAAAATAAATAAAAATTGTCAGAGTCTTGAGCTCTCCCCAGGAAGAGGATTCCTGTCATTTTCGTCTTTTCTTTTTCACTGCTTCCCAATTCTCCCATCTCAAGCCCTGACTCTCTCCTGGAGCTGGACTCCAGCAAGCAATTAGCTCAATTACAAAAAATGAATAATAATTATTACTAATAAGATGATGAAATAAGATGAATTAATATTTCCTACAGAGATTTCTGTTCCAAGAGGAAAATCATTATTCAAGTTCTTGAATTACACCAATAGTTTTAAAACCTGCTGGTATTATGAAGGTAGGGCATCAAATAAACATCAAATAAATAGAAATTCAGGTGGTAGGGAGGGTTACAAGCTATTAATGGGAAGTGGGAGTGTACTTTTCTCCTGAGGAGCAATCAGTAATTCAGCATGAAATTGCCTGAAATCTAGTGAACATGAATTTATTGTTGGACATCTTAGATATGGTAAAGAAATTTGATCTAGTGGGTAGTCTTGCAATCAGTAATTCAGCATGAAATTGCCTGAAATCTAGTGAACATGAATTTATTGTTGGACATCTTAGATATAGTAAAGAAATTTGATCTAGTGGGTAGTCTTGCCTATGAAGATAAAGAAAATAAGAATTGGTTAAAGTTTCGTGTCCATATTCAGTGAAAATTTGGCCACAGGAGCCAAGATCCACTTTCAGAGGGAAATTCAATTAAAAACTATAAGCTAGAGTAGAAGGTACCACAGACAGTTTGTTCTTTTCACATGGTGAGAGTATTTATGGAAATGTGTCTACACTCTCTTGCAGAGGCTAGTTAGCACACACAGGATAAGAAAAGAAGCCTCCAAAGTATACCAAGACTAGTTCTTATTGACTTTCAGCCTTAAATAGGATAAATTCTGGAAAAGATTGTTTTCTTGGATAAAAGTGGGTGAGTCTGAGACAGGAATAATCAGGTCCCAGTGGTTCACAACACTCTAGGGTGACCTACCCTCAGATAAGCCCAAATAAAGAGCAACTAACTACCACTGATATTCCCAATGAATATAGAAACAAGAACGGAACCTTCAAGTGAATTAATATTGATAATGTAAGACTGGGTGTGGTGGCTCAAGCCTGTAATCCCAGCACTTTGTGAGGCTGAGAAGAGAAGATTGCCTGATCCTCAGGTTCGCCTGGGCAATGTAGTAATGTAGTGAGACCTCTTCTCTACAATAAATTTTTAAAAATTAGTTGGGCATGGTAGTGTGTGCCTGTAGTTACAGCTACTTGGAAGGCTGAGGAGGAAGGATCACCAGAGCCCAGCCGATGATGGTGGGGTGCCCTTGAGGTATCACTGCACTCCAGCTTAGGCAACAGGGTGAAAATCTGTATCAAAATAATAATATTGCTAATAATAATAATATATACGTAATGCAATGTACTGGTTGAAAAGAAAAGAGAACAATTCAGTAGAAAAATGTTAATTTTGAAGTTTTAATTAAATTGACTTTGTATGCTTCAAAGAAGGTAATAGCAAAACATTCAAGGAGTTTTCTATAAAATTTAAAAATGCATTATATCTATCATAAAATGGTAGACAATATCTAAGTATATTTATTAAAGTTAAAAAATTAGTATTAATAAAAAATAAGTCAATTATTTTATTTGAGGTACATTTCCATATTGATATACAAAAGAGATCGCTTGGCGATGTGACTTGTTCAATTTATGGATTTGTCATTGTATAGATTTGATTAAGATATGCTATTTTATGATTTTGTGAATTAGTAATATAAGGAAACTTCAAATATAAAACGTATAACATAAAAAACAGGTAAAAAAGGGTAGACTGTGAAATGCTTTCACCGACAGTTTGATTCACTGGAAAATTTCATTTCATTTTCTAGTCTCTAAAAATATAATACAATAAATAAAATGAGACTCCCAGAGAGAACTTTTGGAACACGTACATTTCATATGAGTTTTTTACATAATAAAGATCTTTTCTGAACAAAGATCAAAAGTGATCTGAGGTAAAGTTGGTGGCTATAAGAGGATATTTTAAAGAGCTAAAATTGATTGATATCGGACACATGTGATTTGTAACAATATCTGTCAGGGGCTAAACATTGGTTATTCAAGTGTTTCCACACCGTATTTGGATTGCAAATATAGTTAATGGAGGAAGTAAAAACATTTAAGAATCAATGAGTAGTTGACTTAAAGGTTACCGAGGTTTGTATTACAAGTGGGGAATTGGTACAATAGGCATATTCTTTGTGCATGGGTGAGAAAAAAACATTAGGTTAAAGGCCGCTACATTTAGCTTTTCTCTGAGGGATTAAGGCAAAATGCATTTAATTAATTCTCAAGTACTTTGCATTTGCGTTCATTTTATAAACCTGTAGTGTTCACTTCTTACTTCTTGAGAGGTCTATATTCACAAAAACTTCATTCTAACCTTTCCCCTTTATCAGTCTTGTTTTCTTTCTAGAATTTCAAATGTTATTTCTATTATTTTAAATGCAGTCTTTTATTTCCCAAGGACTTTTAGGCGCATTTATCTTCATTACCTGATAAGACTTATAAACCTGACACAAATATATCTTCACCTACCACAAACTTGCTTCTTCATCTGGCTTAATTGCCTGTAGCCAAGTTTGATTCCCTCCTTTAAACTGGTCCACTAATTATTTAATAAATACTATAAATTCTATCCAAACAGTACTTATTAATGTTAATCTATAATAAGCCACCCATTCCTAATAATCTTAGACTCATTATTAGTAGTACCTCCTAAACATACCTGTAATGGTCCCCTGAGATAATTCTATTTACACATAGCAATACTATTCAGCCTGGAGATAAAATTTACAATTAAAATGGCTATTAGTCAAATAATAATATAACAAATGTTTCTCTTAAGAGTTTAGTGCTCTAATTTAGAATGCATATTTGTAAGTATTGACTCCTATTTTCTTGTTTATATCTGTTGAGGCAGAATCTCTAGGAAAGGAAACTGAAAGTTCTGCATTTTTCAACCAGTTCTTCAGGTGGGTCTTATGAATGACAACCTTTGAGAGCTAAGGTAAGAGTTCCAAACTCTGCTCATTAGAGTCTCCAGGACTCCTTAGGAAGCAGATTGCCACATCTCAGTCTAGGATATTCTAACGCAAGAGATCTGGGGTTAAGCCAATAAATATAAAACCGAGTGTAGTGTGTCTAAAGTATGATATTTTGGGCATCTTTAACTTTCATGATTGACTCCATATTTGGAAGGTTGTTTAATTAACTTAATTTAATTTAATTTCTTAATTTCTTAATCTGAAAATCCAAACATGTCAATGGCATATTCAAGAATTAATAATGAGTATTTAATGCTTGACTAATTTAATATCAAAACTAATTTTCTAGCACTTACAATTCTCCATAGTCTTCTCTGATTCGAAAAAGCACAATCTTATCTACTACTATGAAACTTAGACATGCACCTGCTTTTCTCGTAAAAGTGAATTTCTCCCCATTGTTCCCCCCACAGTTCAAAGCATTCTTGACAATTTTCACATTTATTCCACTGGGTGAAATTCATGAATTTGGGGTCTTTGTGATGTATTAATTGGGATTCTGATTAAAATTGCACTAAATAAACATTTATTTTGGCAGAAGTGATATAGTCAAATTATTAAGTCTCATATAGAATTAGTATTTTTTAATTATTTGGGTTCTATTTTATATAGATCAGTAATTTTTTCTGAGTTTTGCATACAAATCTTGTATATTGATTATTGTGTTTATATCTAGGATTAAAATAATTACTATTTCTTCTGTGATAGAAATTTTCTTCATTATTACATTTTTCAACTGATCACATCAGATGTAAGAGAGAATCTCTTGTAACAGTCGTAATAAGTAAATTGTCTTTAACTATCTCTTTTTCCAGTATGTGCATTTTTTATTCTCGTGCTATTATTACATTAGCTAAAATATTCATAATGATGTTGGATAAAATATTGATGACAGACATCACTGACATGTACTCTCATTAGTGGTAAAAACAATAATGGTAACAACAGCTGTTTGAATATGTGCCAGGGTGTTGTAAGAATTTCATGTATGTTACTTTGAATTATCTCTAGAATACCAAGAGGAAACTAAGACACAAAATACTAAATGACTTGTCCAAAGTACTAAAACTAGGAAAGGGTGAAGAGATATTTTAATCCAATAAGGTTTGCTCTTTAGTTTAACATTTGAGGACGATCCTAGCAGTCTCTCCTTATTGTGTGATTGTATTGAGAAAATTGTCTTAATATAAAAGAAATTTTAAAATACTATTGAGAAGAATCAACTATTTGTGTAAATGTATTGATTACATTGTTTTTCTCCTTGAAGGTCCTTAATGAAAAAGATTATAGAAAATTGTCCTAATCTTGAACAATCTTACCTTTGTGGATTAAAGATAGACAAATTTTACTTGCTCATGGTATTTTATTTTTCCAGTTCATA
>NW_007228834.1:0-2047 GCF_000164805.1 Carlito syrichta | reverse complement strand
GATAAATTCTGGAAAAGATTGTTTTCTTGGATAAAAGTGGGTGAGTCTGAGACAGGAATAATCAGGTCCCAGTGGTTCACAACACTCTAGGGTGACCTACCCTCAGATAAGCCCAAATAAAGAGCAACTAACTACCACTGATATTCCCAATGAATATAGAAACAAGAACGGAACCTTCAAGTGAATTAATATTGATAATGTAAGACTGGGTGTGGTGGCTCAAGCCTGTAATCCCAGCACTTTGTGAGGCTGAGAAGAGAAGATTGCCTGATCCTCAGGTTCGCCTGGGCAATGTAGTAATGTAGTGAGACCTCTTCTCTACAATAAATTTTTAAAAATTAGTTGGGCATGGTAGTGTGTGCCTGTAGTTACAGCTACTTGGAAGGCTGAGGAGGAAGGATCACCAGAGCCCAGCCGATGATGGTGGGGTGCCCTTGAGGTATCACTGCACTCCAGCTTAGGCAACAGGGTGAAAATCTGTATCAAAATAATAATATTGCTAATAATAATAATATATACGTAATGCAATGTACTGGTTGAAAAGAAAAGAGAACAATTCAGTAGAAAAATGTTAATTTTGAAGTTTTAATTAAATTGACTTTGTATGCTTCAAAGAAGGTAATAGCAAAACATTCAAGGAGTTTTCTATAAAATTTAAAAATGCATTATATCTATCATAAAATGGTAGACAATATCTAAGTATATTTATTAAAGTTAAAAAATTAGTATTAATAAAAAATAAGTCAATTATTTTATTTGAGGTACATTTCCATATTGATATACAAAAGAGATCGCTTGGCGATGTGACTTGTTCAATTTATGGATTTGTCATTGTATAGATTTGATTAAGATATGCTATTTTATGATTTTGTGAATTAGTAATATAAGGAAACTTCAAATATAAAACGTATAACATAAAAAACAGGTAAAAAAGGGTAGACTGTGAAATGCTTTCACCGACAGTTTGATTCACTGGAAAATTTCATTTCATTTTCTAGTCTCTAAAAATATAATACAATAAATAAAATGAGACTCCCAGAGAGAACTTTTGGAACACGTACATTTCATATGAGTTTTTTACATAATAAAGATCTTTTCTGAACAAAGATCAAAAGTGATCTGAGGTAAAGTTGGTGGCTATAAGAGGATATTTTAAAGAGCTAAAATTGATTGATATCGGACACATGTGATTTGTAACAATATCTGTCAGGGGCTAAACATTGGTTATTCAAGTGTTTCCACACCGTATTTGGATTGCAAATATAGTTAATGGAGGAAGTAAAAACATTTAAGAATCAATGAGTAGTTGACTTAAAGGTTACCGAGGTTTGTATTACAAGTGGGGAATTGGTACAATAGGCATATTCTTTGTGCATGGGTGAGAAAAAAACATTAGGTTAAAGGCCGCTACATTTAGCTTTTCTCTGAGGGATTAAGGCAAAATGCATTTAATTAATTCTCAAGTACTTTGCATTTGCGTTCATTTTATAAACCTGTAGTGTTCACTTCTTACTTCTTGAGAGGTCTATATTCACAAAAACTTCATTCTAACCTTTCCCCTTTATCAGTCTTGTTTTCTTTCTAGAATTTCAAATGTTATTTCTATTATTTTAAATGCAGTCTTTTATTTCCCAAGGACTTTTAGGCGCATTTATCTTCATTACCTGATAAGACTTATAAACCTGACACAAATATATCTTCACCTACCACAAACTTGCTTCTTCATCTGGCTTAATTGCCTGTAGCCAAGTTTGATTCCCTCCTTTAAACTGGTCCACTAATTATTTAATAAATACTATAAATTCTATCCAAACAGTACTTATTAATGTTAATCTATAATAAGCCACCCATTCCTAATAATCTTAGACTCATTATTAGTAGTACCTCCTAAACATACCTGTAATGGTCCCCTGAGATAATTCTATTTACACATAGCAATACTATTCAGCCTGGAGATAAAATTTACAATTAAAATGGCTATTAGTCAAATAATAATATAACAAATGTTTCTCTTAAGAGTTTAGTGCTCTAATTTAGAATGCATATT
>NW_007228833.1:0-1467 GCF_000164805.1 Carlito syrichta | reverse complement strand
TCAACCATGATCCAGAGGTATAAGGCCTTGGACTGGGCACCACATTCAAAGGTAGCAATATTTCACTTCAAAGTACAAAGTGACGAAGGTCAGCTAGATGAAGCAAGAATATGAGTTCCCATCAGGGAGGGTTGTTACCTCAGCCTGTTTTCCCACTATGTGGAAATGAGTTACTGGACACAGACTTCATTAAACCATAAGCCAAATTACTATCACATGGCGTCAACCGTATTGCAATTACAGTCCTTCCGAGAGGCAGCCAACTGCCGTTTTCAGTGGAGAAACACTGGTTTGGACAAGGTTTATAAATGATTTTCATTAACTATCATTTACCATTAGTGCAAATAAAAGCACTAAATGCCCACTTTGCTGTAGAGAATGACCTTTGGCCTGGATTCTCTCTCTAACCGATGAGGGCTAAATGTATTGTGACAGCTCTTAATCACATTTAGTGCAGCCCGTGATTTGAGGCACTGGGTGTCCCATCAACTACAGACAGCCCTGGCAAGGCCATTATATTCTGCTTCCTTCTAGAGCTATGCATATTAGGATCCCAGGGAATCGAGAAATATAAGCCTTTCCCAATCGTCCGGAGTATATTTCAATAGCTTAAAAAGCTCATATAGTTACATCATTACCTACAAAGAATTGCTTGCAATGAGAACATATTTCTCTTCTTTAAATTCAGGTTTATATGCCTAAAATGCATTAATCCGATCAGCCCAACTCTAGTACTATAGATAAAAACCCAGTCATCATAACTCACCAGTCAGAAACAATCCTCTCCAAAATCCACACATAATGTTTTGCAGCTCAGTTTCATCTCATAAAAAGTTAATACAGCTGTGTGATATTTAATACTGAAGCATTGGGGTCTGATTTTGTACTAATCCAGGATAACACATTTCACAGAAACATCAAGGGGAAACACTGTGAAGTCAAGACTCGTAACATGAAAATGATTTACTTTGGAACTCTGACTACTTGATTTGAATAAAAACAAGTAAATGGCTGCCAAATGTTCAAAATAAAATACTAAATTATGGGTCCGACTCCACATTTCCATAGGTAATAGCCTACTTTTTCCTAAAAGAAATTAGATCAGACATGCTCTGGTTTGAATGTGTCCCCCAAAGTTCATGTATTGGAAATTTAGTTCCCAGTGCAATGGCATTGGGGGACAGGGCCTAATAAAAGGTGATTTGGTAATGAGGGTCCTGCCCTCATTAATGAATTGATATGATTAACACAGAAGAGGGTTAGTTATTGTGAGAGTAGGCTTATAAAACCAAGTTTGACCCCTTCTTGATCACTGGCTCACACAGGCACCCTTTTGCCCTTCCACCATGGGATGATGAAGCATGAAGAACCCTCACCAGATGCTGACACCATGCTTTTGGATTTCCCAGTCTCTACTGTTCTCCAAAGAAACTATTACTGTTTATAAATTACCCAATCTATTACCTA
>NW_007228832.1:12293-20526 GCF_000164805.1 Carlito syrichta | reverse complement strand
GGCCGGGAGCAGCCACTGCACTCCAGTCTGGGTGACAGAGTGAGACTCCAACTGAAAAAAAAAAAAATTATTAAACCAACAATATTAAACTAGTCTTATTTACCACAGATTTACCTGAGTCATGTGAACTTGAAAAACATTTGGGTTAATCTCTATATTTCTGGCTGTTTTAGGTATTCAGTCATGTGCCACATGATGTTTCTTTCAATCAGCAATGGACCACATATATGATGGTGGTCTCATAAGATCATAATGGTGTAGTCCTCCATAGTTGTGCCATTTTTAAATGTTGAATACCTTTTTTTTTTGAGTTAGGATCTCATTCTGTTGCCTAGGTCAGAGTGCAGTGGCACAATCACGGCTCACTGAAGCCAGGATCTCCTGGGCTCAAGTAATCCTTCTGCCTCAGCCTCCTGAGTAGCTGGGACCACAGGTGTGTGCCACCATGCCTGGCTAATTCTTTTTTTTTTTTTTTTTTGAGTCAGAGTCTCACTCTGTTGCCCTGGCTGGAGTGCAGTGGCACACTCACGGCCACCACAGCCTCAACCTGCTGGACTCAGGCAATCTTTTCGCCTCAGTCTTCCAAATAGCTGGAACTATGAATGTGCATTATCACGCCTGGCTTATTTTTTGATTTATGATAGACGGGGTCTCACCAAGTTACTCAGGCTTGTCTCAAACCTCTGAGCTCAGGCAATCCTTTCACCTCGGCCTCCCAAAGTACTGGGATTACAGGCTTGAGCCACCGCGCCTGGCCTTATTTTTATTTTCGTAGGGACAAGATCTCACTATGTTGCCCAGGCTGTTCTCGAACTCCTGGGCTCAAGCAAACCTCCTGCCTTGGCCTCCCAAAGTGCTGGTATTACAGGCATGAGCCACCATGCCAGGCCTTGTATACCTTATATTTATTGTACCTTTTCTATGTTTATGTACACAGATACTTATCATTGTGTTACAGTTGCTTATAGTATTCAGTACAGTAGCATGTCCAGGTTTGTAGCAATAGGCCATACTGTATAGCTTAGGTGTATAGTAGGTTATTTCATTAAGGTTTGCTTACATACACTCTATGCTGTTCATTCAATGACTAAATTGCCTAACAAGGCATTTCTCACAACATGTTCTTGTCATTAAGTAGCATTAAGTAAACGTGTGTCTGTATTTACTCCATATGAATGTCCATTTATCTCTACTCCTATCTGAATATAACTCATTTAAAGGGATTGAAATTATGTAGACAATACATTCATGTACACATGCGTACAAAACATACAGATGAACACAAATAAAAACCTTGTTGGTTTTTACTGTAAAAATTGTAGTCCTGAGGCAGTAAAACATAGTAACATAAACTCACTGGTGTAGTCTTACTTATATTTTTATCCAAGTTGTGTTTCTAGGAAAAAAAATGTGGGACAAGTTAATGTTAACTTCTCACATGGTTAAAGCCTTTTATTAAAATTTCTGGGAAAACCCTTTAAGCTTTTTCAGTTTTCAGTTGTTTCCGCCTCTGAAAACCACCTTCCTGAAGTTCACAAATGGGATAGTTCTCAGGTAAGATCAGGTGGAAATTGTATATCTCAAAGGCACAGAGAAAGAAGGCAAGTTTTCACCGAGGTGTTCTGAGGGACAATTGCCTTTTAGAGTTCTAGGGCAATGACTATTTAAACATTTCCTTCTTTTACTTTTTTCTTTTTTTTTCTTTTTGGTCACTCTGTCACCCGGGTTACAGTGCAATGGCATGCTCATGGCCACCGCAACCTTGAACTGCTGGGCTCAGGCGATCCTTCGGCCTCAGCCTTCCAAGTAGCTGGAACTACAGGCGCCTGCTACCATGTTGGCTAATTTTTAAACATTTATTATAGAGATGAGGTCTCGCTAAGTTGCCCAGGCTGGGCTCGAACTGCTGGGCTCAGGCAGTCCTCTCGCCTCTGCCTTCCAAAGTGCTGGGATTACAGGGGTGAGCCATCACACCTGGCTCCTCCTTTTTCTTTAGTGCTGACCAGTTCCATTTCCAATAGCCTGATTATTATTTTCTTTTTTCACTCCATCAATTCGAAGTGATATATCAATGTCTTGAGTTTTTACAGTGTCCACAAACTTCTTGAGATGAATAGGTGGTGTCTGTAGATTGAAAAGGATAAGTGGTCTGTGAATTGCTTCCAGAAGCTCATTCCTCTTTTTCATAGAGACAATTTGTAAGACAAGAAGAGTTGTTTTTAAGTCCTCCAAAGAATTGAGTTGCAGCCTGAATGATATCAAGGGGTGACCTGACTGTCCAACTGCATTATCTTTGTTTCTTTATAACAGGGAACAGATTTCCTATTAAGAGGGAAATCAAAAAATTCCTCTATTCTAGAGTTACAGCTGTTCCTCTTTCAGTACAGTATATATTAATGGTTCCACTTTAGCTTAGGAGAGAAGGCTTAATAAAAAAGTTTCTGTCACCCTCTGAATATCAACCAAAGTTCTAAAGAAAGTATAGCTAACAAGTGACTCTGGACCCAAACCAATAAGCCTTTGATGGCTTTAACCACAGATGCTTGAGAGGCCTCAAAAAGGAAGCCAAAGGAGGCAGCCCTCCCAGACCCAGAGGTACTCCTGGGGCCAGGCACGGTGGCTCACTCCTGTAATCCCAACACTTTGGGAGACTGAGGCAGGAGGATTGCTTGAGCCCAGGAGTTCGAAACCTACCTAGGCCACTTAGTGAGACTCGTCTCTACAAAAAAATTAGCAAGGCATGGTGGTGTGTATCTGTAGTCCTAGCTACTTGATGCTGAGGAGGGAGTATTGTTTGAACCCAGGAGGTCGAGGCTGCAGTGAGCCATGATTATACCACTCCACTACAGCCTGGGCAACAGAGTGACACTCTAACTCAAAATCAAAACAAGCCGGCTTGGTAGCTCAGCCTGTAATCCCAGCGCTTTGGGAGGCGGAGGTGAGTGGATTGCCTGATCCTGCGGGTTCGAGACCCGCCTGGGCAACTTGGTGAGACCTCATCTCTACAGTAAACCAAAATCTAGCCGGGCGTGGTAGTGCACGCCTGTAATTCCGGCTACTTGGAAGGCTGAGGCAGAAGGATCGCTGGAGCCCAGCAGGTTGAGGCTGCGGTGGCCGGGAGCGGCCACTGCACTCCAGTCTGGGCGACAGAGTGAGACTCCAACTCAAAACAACAACAACAACAAAAAACCAAAACAAAGCGGAGGCACTCCTGAATACAGCCAAAAGAACAATTTAGACAATGCCCCTGAGAGTGGGTAACATTTAGTATGCCAGCTATAAATGGGGTGCAGCTCATATTTCTGTCCAGCCCCGTTCTTGGGCACTCCCAGCTGTTTGGTTGGTCTCTGGCACACATGGGCCTGAAAACCCGTGTGCTCCTGGCAAGCAGAAAGTCAAACCAAGCTCTTAGGACACAGAGGTGAGACAAACAGGAAAACAATAGCTGTGCCTGGGAGGGAAAGGGTCTCTAACAAATGGGTACCCCAAACCAAGAACCAAGAATCTGTAATTCTTTTCTTTTTTTTTCAGTCAGAGTATCACTCTGTTGCTCAGACTGGAGTGCAGTAGCATGCTCATGGCCACCGCAGTCTCCACCTACTGGTCTCAGGCAATCCTTCCGCTTCAGCCTTTCAAGTAGCTGTAACTACAGGCATGTGCTACCATGCCCAACTAATTTTTTTGATTTATTGTAGAGATGAGATGTCGCCATGTTGTCCAGGCTGGTCTGGAACCTGTGGGTTTAGGCAACCCTCTCGCCTTCACCTCCCAAACAGCTGGGATTACAGGACTGAGCCCCTGCGCCCGACTAGGAATTAGTAATTCTTAAAATGTTTCTCTCCTGAGCTAAAGGAATTTACTGAGGACATGAACTGGGTTTGGAGGAGGGGCATTTTAAGAAGCCCAGAGATCTAAAAGAGGTTTAGGGACAGAGAGCTGGAGAATAGAAGTTGCAGAGAAGTGGAAATTATGGTGGATTTAAAGGACTGGAACTTTGTCATAAATTTGATTTCTGCTGTTTTTGAGTCAGGACTTCACTCTGTTACCCAGGCTAGGGTACAGTGGCACAATCATGGCTCACTGTAGCCTCTACCTCCTGGGCTCAGGTGATCCTCCTGCTTCAGCCTCCTGAGTAGTTGGGATTACAGGTATGTACCACCACACCTGGCTAATTTTTTGATTTTCTTGTAGAGATGAAGTCTTGCTATGTTGCCCAGCTCGTCTCAAACTCCTGGGCTCAAGCAACCCTCCTGCCTTAGCCTCCCAAGGTGCTAGGATTACAGGTGTGAGCTACCACGCCTCACCTGATTTCTGCTTTTTAATCTTGCTAAGGGAGTTTCTAAAGTAAGCTGATATACTCCTTTATGTCCTCTTTTTTTTTTGAATCAGAGTCTCACTCTGTCGCCCGTGCTGGAGTGCTGTGGTATGCTCACGGCCACCACAGCCTCGACCTGCTGGGCTCAGGTGATCCTTCCGCTTCAGCCTTCCAAGTAGTTGGAACTACAGACATGCACCACCATACCAGGCTAATTTTTTGATTTACTGTAGAGACGAGGTCTTGCCAAGTTGCCCAGGCTGGTCTGGAACCCATGGGCTCAGGCAATCCTCTTGCCTCTGCCTCCCAAAGTGCTGGGATTACAGGCATGAGCCAACACTCAGCTATGTCCTCTTTTCAACTTGATTTTTCCATAAGTACTAATAAGACAGTTGTTTAGCATGAGAACTCTCTAAAGAATTCTTCCTCTGGCTGGGCATGGTGGCTCACGCCTGTAATCCCAGCACTTTGGGAGGAAGAGGCCAGGGAATTGCATGAACCCAGGGATTCCAGACCAGCTTGAGCAACTGGGCAATTTGGCTCTGGGAGTGCTGCAGCAGCAGGCCCCTGGCATTCCTGACAAACACAAGCCACAGGTAAGATTTCTTACCATATCAGGCTCCCAGACCCCTGCCTACAGGGTGTGGTGGAGCAAGGGTGGTGGTAAGGGTCTCTGTCTTTTCCCTAAGTTTGGGTTAGCATAAAACACGTGTGAACTAGTTCTTGTATAATAAAGCTGGTGGGGTCTTTTTCAGGGGAGTGTGAGTTTTCTTGTTTTCTGGTTTCTTCCCTCTTTAGACATGGTCATTATTTTCCAATATCACTGTCTTTTGTGTCATGTGTCATAAAACAGAGAATCATGGTGCAAGAACACAGGCCTAGGACTTCATAAGCCTGCTGTTCAAACCAGTCTCACAGACTGGTAAATTCACAGTTCTCACCAGACTAGCATCTGTTTAGATGAACTTTGCTGTGGGTCTCTGAGACAAAAACCAGATGAGGTTCTCCTTTTGTCTTGTTTGTCCTGAGAGCCAGGCTTTTAGACCAGTGAGAACACTCTCTGGTATCTCCCAGCGGGGAACACAAGTGTCTTGCATGAGGGAGTCAGCAGGCTAAAAACCCACGACACAAAGTGGAGTTTGTCTTAATAAGAGGTTCCAGCCCATAAGGATCTTTGTTGTCTCAGTGCTGGGAAAGCCCAGTCCCAGGAGTGCCTGCCTAGTGTCACAGATTAGCAGGTTCATGACTGGAGGCATCTGTGTCCGTGGGAGACCCAGAGATACCATTTACACACTGTCCTTGACACCTGTGACAACAAAGGTCTTTGGTTTCTTTATATATTTATAAAATATATTTTATATGTATATATATATATAGTTTTGTTTTGAGTCAGAGTCTCACTTTTTCACCCAGGCTGGAGTGCAGTGACATACTCACGGTCACCACAGCCTTGACCTGCTGGACTCAAGGTGATCCTCCCGCCTTAGCCTTCCAGGTAGCTAGACCAGAGGAGCGCGCCACCTTGCCCAGCTAATTTTTTGCTTTATTGTAGGGATGAGGTCTCACCAAGTTTCCCAGGCTGGTCTCGTACCTGTAAACGCAGGCAATCCTCTCGCCTCTGTCTCCCAAAGTGCTGGGATTACAGCCATGAGCCACCACGCCCAGTGTTTTAATATTTTTTATTTTTTCGAAGAGACTAGGTTTCTCCATGTTGTCCAGGCTGGTCTCAAGCTTCTGAGCTCAAGCAATCCTCCTGCCTCAATCTCCCAAAGTGCTGGGATTATAGGCCTGAGCCACTGCACCCGGCCTGCTTTCTTAGTCTATCTCCGGGAATGAATGATGTTTTTAGGTCATGGGACTGCATCTTCTGCACCCACTATGAGAATGCCATGGTATTCTAAACTTGGAATGTTACCTCCGGGTCTTTCCATAAAAAGGCTCATTGGTTTGTTTGAATTGCTTTTGGAATAAATAAATTGGCTATATTTAAAAGAAAAAAAAATTCTTTCTTTCTTTTTTTTTTTTGAGTTGGAGTCTTGCTCTGTCACCCAGGCTGGAGTGCAGTGGCAGGATCACAGCTACTGCTGCCTTGACTTGCTGGGCTCAGGCGATCCTTCTGCCTCAGTCTTCCAAGTATATGAGACTACAGTTATGTGCCACCATGCCTGGCCAATTTTTTGATTATTTGTATAGATGAGGTCTCACCATGTTGCCCAGGCTGGTTTCAAACTCGTAGGTTCAGGCAATCCTATTGCCTCAGTCTCCCAAAGTGGTGAGATTTCAGGTATGAGCCAATGCACCTGGCAAAAAAAAACCAACCATTTAAATTCAAATATACACATGAGAGTCCCACAAAATATGAGATTCAAAGAAGGATTTTGATTGAAGCCTACATAGCATCCTGAGCTACAGAAAAGAACAGGGACTTGGGGCTTCTGGGAGGTGATGGTGACACATTTTGGGAAGGATTATGCGGTGAACAAAGGTTGTCTTGTTAAGAAGATTAAGTTTCTCAAATGAGAAAAGTTGTCTCAATAGGTGATGGTCTGTCTGGGTGTGTTTTCAACCTCCGGTCTCCTCTCCTGTGACCTTAGTTCATCTGCCCTGGTTGAGAAGATTTCTGGGGAGGAAGGGGACTCATGACAATTGAGTTCCTTTAAAGGATCCTTCTTTTTTTTTTTTTTTGAGTTGGAGTCTCACTCTGTCGCCCAGGCTGGAGTGCAGTGGCACGCTCATGGCCATTGTAGCCTCGACCTGCTGGGCTCAGGCAATCCTTCCACCTCAGCCTTCCAAGTAGCTGGAACTATAAGCACATACTACCATGCCCGGCTTATTTTTTTATTTATTGTAGAGACGAGGTCTAACCAAGTGCCCAGGCTGGTCTCAGACTACTGAGCTCAGGCAATCTTCTCACCTTGGCCTCCCAAATGCTGGGATTATAGGCTTGAGCCACCGCGCCTGGCCTTGAAGGATTCATCTTTAGGCAAATAGGGAAGTTCAGAGAAAGTCTTCCCTGCCCTCAGTTTAAAATAATCAGCATACCAAAGAAGCATATTTTGGGGTGGTATTTCCTGAACTCTTTTTTTTTTTTTTTTGAGTTAGAGTCTCACTGTCACTCAGACTGGAGTGCAGTGGCCGCTCTCGGCCACTGCAGCCTTGCCTGCTGGGCTCCGGCGATCCTGCCACCTCAGCCTTCCGAGTAGCCGGAATTACAGGCGCACGCTACCACGCCCGGCTGATTTTTTGATTTATTGTAGAGATGAGGTCTCGCTGCCCAGGCGGGTCTCGGGCCCGTGGGCTCAGGCAATCCACTCACAGGGCAGAGCAGGTAATGCAACAAACAGATGTTGGTCTTCAGTGAGCTGACTAGCTATTAATTCACCAAACTGTCTGAAAAGATTTGCAATGCAAGCTGACTTCTGTCTAGACAGAGAAGGAGTATAAAATACGTTGTACAAACACACACAGCAATGATGAGAAAAAGACTGTTTCAGATGGCAAATGCATTGAGAAGGAACCTGCTATGTTCTTCTTTATCTAAGTATCCAATCCCTAATTGGGCTATATCAGACTCTAGTGAATTCCAATTTTATTTCTAGAGCCTCAAAACATCTTGCTCATGAGAGTGAAGAGAAGGGAGAAAAGAGATGAAAAGATTGAGGGAGTGATACAGAGAAATATGGAGAAAGAGAGGAAGAGAGAGGAAAGGAGAGAGAGAGAGACAGAAAGACTATATGGAAGGGAAGAGTGTCGGAAGAGAGGGTAATAAAATATGAATGATTAGATATTTGCCTGAATTTCAAAGGCTATTTGTGTTTAGCATTTGGAAAACATCACTGACATAGTCCTATAAAATTTATCTCTTGTCTCAGGTATACTGTGGTCATGTCTGTTTTTTTCTTTCCGTTTAACAATTGG
>NW_007228832.1:5029-12273 GCF_000164805.1 Carlito syrichta | reverse complement strand
TCAGGCAATCCACTCACTTCAGCCTCCCAAAGGCACGGGATTACAGGCTGAGCCACCGAGTCCGGCTTCTTTTTTTTTGAGTTGGAGTCTCACTCTGTCACCCAGACTGGAGTGCAGTGGCTGCTCCTGGCCAACGCAGCCTCCACCTGCTGGGCTCCGGCGATCCTTCCGCCTCAGCCTTCCAAGTAGCCAGAACTACAGGCGTGTGCTACCACGCCCAGTTGATTTTTTGATTTATTGTAGAGATGAGGTGTCGCTGCCCAGGCGGGTCTCGAACCCCGGGGCTCAGGCAATCCACTCACCTCAGCCTCCCAAAGGCACGGGATTACAGGCTGAGCCACTGAGCCCAGCTTCTTTTTTCTTTGTTTGTTTGTTTTTTTTTTTGAGTTGGAGTCTCACTCTGTCACCCAGACTGGAGTGCAGTGGCCGCTCCTGGCCACCGCAGCCTCCACCTGCTGGGCTCCGGCGATCCTTCTGCCTCAGCCTTCCAAGTAGCCGGAACTACAGGCGTGTGCTACCACGCCCAGTTGATTTTTTGATTTATTGTAGAGATGAAGTGTCGCTGCCCAGGCGGGTCTCGAACCCCGGGGCTCAGGCAATCCACTCACCTCAGCCTCCCAAAGGCGCGGGATTACAGGCTGAGCCACTGAGCCCAGCTTCTTTTTTCTTTTTTTTGAGTTGGAGTCTCACTCTGTCACCCAGACTGGAGTGCAGTGGCTGCTCCCAGCCACCGCAGCCTCGACCTACTGAGCTCTGGTGATCCATCTGCCTCAGCCTTCCAAGTAGCTGGAACTACAGGCACACGCTACCACGCCTGGCTAATTTTTTTTTTTTTTTTTTGTTTATTGTAGAGATGAGGTCTCGCCAAGTTGCCCAGGTGGGTCTCAAACCCGTGCGCTCAGGCAATCCAGTCACCTCAGTCTCCCAAAGGCGCGAGATTACAGGCTGAGCCACCGAGCCTGGCTGTCTTTTTTCTTTAAATTAAAAATAATTGACCATTGCCTTGCTAAGCTGTGGTGTGGTCATGTGCTCTTTGAGCTATGGCCAGCCCATGTTTTCTTTCTTTCTTTCTTTTTTTTTTTTTTTGAGTTGGAGTCTCACTGTCGCCCAGACTGGAGTGCAGTGGCTGCTCCCGGCCACCACAGCCTCTATCTGCTGGGCTCCGGCGATCCTTCCGTCTCAGCCTTCTAAGTAACTGGGACTACAGGTGCGCACTACCATGCCCCGCTAATTTTTTGGTTTATGGTAGAGATGAGATCTCGCCAAGTTGCCCAGGCGGGTCTCGAACCTGCGGGCTCAGGCAATCCACTCACCTCAGCCTCCCAAGGTGCGGAATTACAGGCTGAGCCACTGAGCTTGGCTCAGCCCGTGTTTTCTTAAGCTTTGGCCCCCTCCCCTACCTTGGGGAGGTGAATCTCCTCTTTCTCTCTCTCTCTCCATTTTACTTTCTAAATAAACTATATTTTTAATCTAAAAAATTAATTAATAATCGATTAAGAATAATTTTGTAGAGATGGGGGTCTTGCTGTGTTTCTCAGGCTGGTCTGGATCTCCTGACCACAAGCAATCCTCCCACCTTGGCCTCCCAAAGTGCTGGGATTTCTTGAACTTTTTCCACAGCCATTGTTCTCAGGGCTATGAGTGCAGTGGTGCCCAAGAGTCTTTGTCCTCATGAGCAAATTTATATTCTGTTTTGGGGGAAGACAGATGTAAACAACAAAGTTTCTATTAAAGTCCTAGGTAGGGAATTCAAATATGCTAATAAGATAGTGACAACATGGTTCTTTTGGACTTCGGGTGGCCACAGAAAGGTGAGATTTGAACTGGGTTGTGAAAGAGAAGAAAGAAGGAGGCAGTCATGCAGAGATCAGGATCAGAGACACGAAGAGTCCAGGGAGAGGGAACAGCAAGTTCTCAAATATACCAAAGCTTGTCTTATTGGAGGGACTGAGAGGAGGTAAGTGTCTGGAACATGGGCCAAGGGCAAGATTAGCTTGAGATGAAGTTAGAAAGATGGGAAGGGGCAGCTCACATAGGGCCCTCGAGGCCAAGGTATGGCCTTTGGCCTTTATTCCACACGGGAATGGGGAGCCATCTTTGTGTTAGAAGCAGACTAAGGCATTCAGTTTTATTAAGCATAAAAACCCTTCATCCCAAGGTCTGTATTAGCCTAGCACAACTATTCAAACATTTTGAGACTGAGTAGAAAATTCAATGTGCATGGTGTTTTCTGTTAAATTTTCTTTTTTTTTTTTTGAGTTGGAGTCTCACTCTGTCGCCCAAGCTGGAGTGCAGTGGCACACTCACGGCCACCGCAGCCTTAACCTGCTGGGCTCTGGTGATCCTTCCACCTCAGCCTTCCAAGTAATTGGAACTACAGGCACATGCTACCTCGCCCGGCTAATTTTTTGATTTATTGTAGAGATGAGGTCTCACCACGTTGCCCAGACTGGTTTAAAACCTGCAGGCTCAGGCAATCCTCTCGCCACGGCCTCCCAAAGAGCTGGGATTATAGACTTGAGCCACCGTGCCCAGCCTGTTAAAATTTTTGAGAGTTAGAAACATATTTTGTATAAAGGAAATTGAAATCAACATTTGCAGAATCCCTGAGGCTTGTCTGTACTTCTGCCAAACATAACATTACTCTAGAAGGATCTTCCCAACACAGTAGCATCTTGGGGGAGAGGGGTGTTAATAGCTTCTGGCTGGGAGTCAAAGATATTATTTCAACATTTATTTATAATGTGAGAAGTTCTTTTAAACGTTTTAAATAAAAAATAAAAATGTTTTAAAAAGTGGTTTCAGAATTCTTTGAGAATCTGATCAATGCTATGAACTTTCTCTCCTGAAAATATCTTACATAGGGTGAGAAAGGAGGGAACCTGATTTGTTCTACTGTATCTCCTGATTGTCCATATGGAAGGTAGGGTTGTCCCCCATAGCCACCTCCACCACTGCCAGAAACAGACCCCCAGACCTCATAGGGATAGAGTGAAAACCTTTCCATCTGGGGCTCTTAAGAAATTATTACTATTATTTTTTTGAGTTGGGGGTCTTACTCTGTCACCCAGATTGGAGTGCAGTGGCACAATCACAGCTCACTCTAGCCTCAACCTCCTGGGCTTAGGCAATCCTTCTATCTCAGCTTCCTGAGTAGCTAGGACTACAGACATGTGCCATCACACCTGGATAATTTTTTAATTTTTTTAGTTATTATTGTTTTTGAGTCACACTCTCATTCTGTTGCCCAGGCTGGAGTGCAGTGGCACGCTCACGGCCACTGCAGCCTCGACCTGCTGCGCTCAGGCAATCCTTCTGCCTCAGCCTTCCAAGTAGTTGGAACTACAGGTGCACGCTACCATGCCTGGCTTATTTTATTATTTATTGTAGAGACAAGGTCTCACCAAGTTGCCCAGGCTGGTCTCAAACCTCGGCCTCCCAAAGTGCTGGGATTACAGGCTTGAGCCATCTCACCCAGCAATTTTTAAATTTTTTTGTTAAGATGAGGTCTCGCTATGTTGCCCAGGCTGGTCTTGAATCCTGTGCTCAAGCCATTCTCTTGCCTTGGCTTCTCAAAGTGCTGGGATTACAGGTGTGAGCAACCACGCCTGGCCAAGAAATTATTTGTGGCTGGTCCCCACACCTTGTCCAGTCACCAATGAGAATGGTGAGAAGGGTTAAAATGGATTCCAGGACCTGATTTCTACTCCCTGGGACTGAAGGAACTTTGAGGAGATGTCCTTTCCATCTCTTGGGGTAGGATCTCTAATCATTTATTTTTTTCCAGAATCAAGAGACTTCTGATGAGAAGTTTACTGCCCTTTCTACCCAGAAAAGTACATGTGCAGACCATATTTACAGTTATAGGCAGGGAGTTTATAGACTAGAGGGGGAAGAGAATGATTTGGGGTTATAGGGACTTTTCAATCACCCTTGATGTTGAAATTGGGAGATGGAGGCTCCCCCACACCCAAAAGATAACCAAGCCATTTGCTGAAGCAACATAGGGCACAGAAGTAAGGCCCGCACTTTTTCATTTTCCAGCATGATATGAATTAAAAGCATAGGCTCTGGTGTTAAACCTCCTGGTTCAAATCCTGTTTCCATCACTAAATTGTCCTGGGAACTTGAGCAAGCCTCTTAATGTCCTGTTACACTTGACCTCCAAGACAGCAACAGGATAGCATTGGTGGGAGTATGTTAAGCATAGTTCTTCGCCTATAACACACTAAATACATACTATTAATACTGTTTTAAAGAAATAAGGAAAGGTAGGCTCAGAGAAATGAAGTGATTTTGGACACAGAAAAAGTATGATTAGAACTTGAGCCTTCCCCCCTTCAAAGTCAGTGAGTGCTGCTTACCCCATAGACCATGTTTTTTCTTTCTTTTTCTGTTTATTTACTTTTTATTTAAAAGATGTGGAGTACAGTCAGGGTTAGGTATACAAATGGTTATTGTACAGGTAAAGTTTGGGCCTCGCTTTGGTCCCCGCTTCACCTGGTTTGAGATCAGTTACCCTTATTGATAAAGTGTGCCCTTCCTCTCCCTCCCCTGGCAGTTTCCCACTACTGCCAATCCCTTTCTTATACTGTTATAATTGTTCAGGGTCCGCTTATGAGTGAGAACATGTGATACTCAGTTCTTTGTTTCTGTGATAGATCACTGAGAATTATAGACTCTAAATCCATCCAAGTTGCTGTGAAGTTTATACTTTTGTTCTTTTTTTGAGTTGGAGTTGTACTCTGTCGTCTATGCTGGAGTGTAGTGGCAAGCTCATGGCCACCGCAGCCTCTACCTGCTGGGCTCAGGTGATCTTTCTGCCTCAGCCTTCCAAGTAGCTGGAACTATAGGCGTGTGCTACCACACTCAGCTAATTTTTTTGATTTATTATAGAGACGAGGTCTCACCATGTTGCCCAGGCTGGTCTCGAACCCATAGTCTCAGGCATTCTTTTTGCCTCTGTCTCCCAAAGTGTTGGAATTACAGGCGTAAGCCACTGTGCCTGGTCACTTTTGTCCTTCTTTATGACTGCATAATATTCCATTGTGTATACATACCACATTTTAAAAGTCCAGTACAATTATTTATTTTTTTTTTGAGTTGGAGTCTCACTCTGTCACCCAGGCTGGAGTGCAGTGGCACGCTTCATGGCCACCGCAGCCCTGATCTGCTGGGCTCAGGTGATCCTTCTGCCTCAGCCTTCCAAGTAGCTGGAACTACAGGCACGTGCCACCACGCCTGGCTAATTTTTTGATTTATTGTAGAAATGAGGTCTCACTAAGTTGCCCAGGCTGGTCTCAGGCAGTCCTCTCACCTTGGCCTCCCAAAATGCTGGGATTTTAGGCGTGAGCCACCGCGCCCGGCCTCTAGTCCACTTTCACGGGCAGCACAGTTGGTTCCATGTTTTTGCTATTGTGAATAATGCTGCAATACACGGCCAGTGTTTTTTCAAACTGCAAGGCACAAACCAGAAAATCAGCTCAGCAGGATTTCAGAATTGAAATAAAAATGCTATTAAAATATCAGAGTGCATTATACATAAGGGTGAATTTTGTTTGGTGATCATTTTTGTTTCATCATACTATATGTACACATGAGTTTAGTAGGTCATTTTTTTTTTTTTTGATACAGGGTTTCACTCTGTTGCCCAGGCTGGAGTGTGGTAGCATGAGCACAGCTCACCACAGCCTGGATTTCCTGGGCTCAAGCTATCCTCCTGCCTCAGCCTCCTGAGTAGCTGGCACTACAGGGGCATGCCACCGTGCCCAGATAATTATGTAGTAGGTCTTAAAATAGTTTGAAAATCATTACCCTTGACTAGTAGCAGCAAGGTGTTTATATACAAGCACATGGGAAGTTTCAGTGAGATTGCAGTGTGTTTTTATCTATCATGTGTCCCAGGAGGGTAAGGTATTCAAGTTAGCCCAAGGGAGACTTAGAGGTAGGGCTGTGAGTTGTTCAGTGGACAGGAGTGAAGAAGGTAGGTCACAGAAACTTTGAGTCTAGATTGGAGCGGAAAGGCTAATTCTTGAAACAAATATTCCCCAAGAGTCCACTCTGTGCTGGGACCTTTGCTGGGCACCTTGAGTACATAGTGATTTCCAAGACAGTCCCGGTCTCTTCCATTAATGCGACTCTCTGTGCAGTGGGGGGACAGACTTGTGACCAGACAGAAAGACTAAATTGGTAAGGTTGTGAAGGGGGAAGCATTGATGCGTCAGAGTTATCAACACTGACCAATAAGCAAGACTGTGAATTAGGAATACAGAGCAGTGAGTTCCAAGCTAGAAACCAAGAGCAAGCTACAGCATTAGGTTGTAATACTGGGGAAACGAAGGTCCAGCCCTACTGCAAGCTTGCCTGAAACACCCTCACAGACTGAGGTGGACCCAGGTTGGCATTTTTCTCACTTGCCAGTACACACCTGCATACTGGAACCCCAAATCCGAAGGCAATAACAATCCCCTTCCACCCCTTGAGAGAGAACTGAGAGCCAGGGGTCTCACCGCTGTCCAGCGCACTCCCCAATATATAGGCCAGAGCTCTTTTCACGCAGGGCGATTTTTAAGGGCCTTATGGGCCCAAGTTGAGCCATAAAAAAGTTATATCCTATATTCATTTGACTGTATATGATGAAAGCAGGTAGCATTACTATTTTGGAATCATAGACTGATAAAAACCATCATGAAAAAGAATCCAACCGCCCAGTGACACATCTACGGTCATTTTCACTTTGCAGATATGGATACTGAGGCACAGAAAACGATCAAGCCTTCTCTGCCCACAGTCATCAAGCAAGGAGGAAGTTCAAATCTGGGGGGTGTTTGCTTCAGAGCCTGGGCTCGACCACGCCGGCACACGAAAAAGAAAACGCCTCCTAACTCCAGCTCCCGGGCTCTTTAAGAGGCGAGAGCGGAGAAAAAGGAGATCAAAGCGTATGTAAATGAAGACCGCGGGCTGCCGGGAAATCATTACTGCGGCCAGCCTCAGGGAAAGCAGGCGGCGGAGTCCTACTGCGCTTGCGCAGTCCTATCTTTCCGCTCTGTCCCGCTCGGGAGCGAAGCCGGTCTCCCACCCACACCGCCCAAAATTGTCTGATGTACGCAGGCGCCCTGCTGTGAGCCTGGCCCCCTTCCCTGCCCGGCGCTTGCGCTCTCGAGCTCTCCGGGTCCATCTCTCGCTCTTTTTACGTCAGTTCCTGTTTGTGGCGGGAGAAGGCGGTATTTCCGGCCAGAGGGTGG
>NW_007228832.1:0-4517 GCF_000164805.1 Carlito syrichta | reverse complement strand
CTTGGGGTCGGGGGCGGGGGCGGCGGGCCGTACCACTGAAGCGGCAGGGCAGAGCGTACCAAGTGTGCCGGGACCGAGCCATTGGGGCTGGGAGCACAGACTCCAGCGTGTGCGGGCTGGGGGCTGGACCAGAGGGGCGTGGGGCAGATCGTGCCTGGTGGGCGAGAGCTAAATCTTGGAGGGGGCGCGCCGTGTAGAGGGCTGTGCCTTTCTGGTGCTGTGGGAGCCGTTCCTGTAGCGTATTTAGAGGTGTGGGTCTTCTGGAGAGGTAGCTGTACCAAGTGTGGCTGTGGTAGGGCCGTCTGGGTCATACCACCAAGGCGCCGGGGGAGGAGGCTATATCAGAGGAGGGCTGTGGTCTTCTTTGAGCTGGGAGGGGGCGGGACAGGCCCAAGTGGGTGTTTCGGGGTGTTTTTTGGGGGGAGTGTGATGCCGAGTAATAAGAATGAGTATTTGCTTCCGCAGTTGATGTGCGGGGGTTAGTGAACTTAATAACTTTGGGGGGAACTGGTTGGCCACTGGGGTGCCTTGAACTCTGGGGTTGTCTGCTCTCGACTCCAGAGGCCGCTCATATTATTTTAGCTTGTTAAGATGTGTGGGACATCCTCTGGCATGTTATTTCTTTCCGTGAAATGGGAGAAGGGAAAAAGAAGTCATGGAAGCTGTCTGAGCTCTAGGTTCCATATTTGGGAGGGAAGGAAGGCATTGGGCTTGGATTTGAGGAGCTGGCCCTGGACCTCTTATTAAGACTTGGGAGGGAGGAGTGTCTGCAGGAACACCTTTTAGAATGCTGAGGACCCCTTGCTTTCGTTTGGAGACCTCTTGGGGCTCAGCAAGAGGCCTGGGCTGGAGTAATTAGGACCTCCAATGGGCTGTTTTTCACTTAGTCCACTCTTCCCTTTCCAGAGAAGCAGCAGGAGTTCAGTACCGACTGGACCTTGGTATGCCGTGGGTGTGAAGGGGCTAAGAACCAACACAGACCACTGCAGGCTTCTCCATCCCTGGCCATGAAACTGTTTGTGTCTCCAGGTTACCAGCACAGTCACACATCGTGTTTACACTCCCCACCAGGCAATAACAGTTGGCCTTGCAGTGAGGCTGAGAGCTGTTTTCCCAGCTGTTCCTCTTTGCACAGGCCAAGGGGACTTGGAGGAGGGTGCCCCTGGCCCAGTCCTGCTAGGGAGGAAGCCTGCTTTGAAGGGCTCAGGATAGTCAGATCGCCCACAGATCTGGTTTCTCACTGTGGTCTCTGAGCTTGTGCTTGGAGCAGCCTGCCCTGATGTGTGCTGCCAATACCCCTGCTTCCTAGACCAGATTGGGACCTTGGCCTGCCCTGTGGCCTTTGTCCCAGGCCTGGAGTTCTCAGAGGGCTGGCTGCAGTCCCTGACTGACCCCGCTTACCTGTGCTGGTGTGCGGTCAAAGAGGGCACATGGTTGCCTCCGGTCCGCAGCAGTGGCTTCCAAGCTGACTGGCTGCCATGGGTCATGGGTCCTGGAGAGAAAAGTCCCTGAGTCTGCAAGGCAGTAGGATCTCTGTATAGTTTTTCTCTATTAGGTATTCCCCTGGTCCTCTCCTGCCAGCTTTTAGAAGGCTTGTCTGATGGTGTTAATAGCAGCAATAAAGAAATAATCATAAAATTGATGATTGACATGAATTTTGAGTGCATTCTGTGGGCCACACGCCATTCTGAATGTTCTGCATAGATAAGCTTGCTGAATATTTGAATTTTAGAGCAGTAGATACTGTTGCTGTGATCTCCCTTTTAGACAAGAAAACTGAGGCACAGAGAGGCAAATCATTTCCAGAGCTAGTGGATACCAGTGTTAACTGATCATTCACCCCATGCCAGGCATGTGACAGGCCTTTTGCCTGTATGACCTCATTTGAGTCTCAAAACATACCTGTGGCTAGGCCTATTTTATAGTGTCCTGTGAGCTAGCTAGAAGTGTGATACCCATTTTACAGATGAGGAATCATTTCACTCACTGTGAAGTGAGATGATTCCCCGAGGTGTCATAGCTGGAAGTGGTGTGGTGTGAGCCCTTGATCCTCTTGTCAACAAGGAACTGGAGCAATGGCTTTTGATTATGAGTGTATACTTTGCCCAGCCCTGGACTTGGGGCTTTTATGGTGTTTATAGCCTTTTGGCAGAGTCAGAAATTGCCAGGTTTTGAACCCAGGTTAGTGAGCCCCTAGTGCCACCCACTCTCTGCTCACCAGGTCCCTGGCTGGACTGTGTTTTTGTCACCTCTGCTCTGTGCCCTGATCATTTCCCTCCCTTCACCCCTGAGCCTGGGGCTGCTTGGGCACCTCTGCCCGCTACAAGTCTAACATTTCTTGGTCCCTCTTCAGAGTTGAGCCAGGGCATCTTCTAGCCCTAGGCAAATGTGTGTTGGGAGCAGAAGACAGCAAGAGAGCCAAGCAGGGGGTGACACAGATACAGGAACCTACCTTAGAAGCAGGACAGCCGAGTGGGTTCTGGCTGTGTGACCTTGGGCCGTAGTGTTCACCCCTACACAATGGTCTCAGAAGGGTACCCACCTTGGGCTATTGTGAGGATTAAATGAATTAATCTAGGAGAAGCTCTTAGAATGGTGCCCGGTGCTGTGGAAATCTCAGTTGACTGTTACAGTTATGTTGTTAGTAACCAAGTCATTCAGCTTCTGCCACCGTCCATCCTTGGCCTCCTCGTGCATCCTGGGATCTGACTCTTTCCCCTCCCCGCCCCCACCAAACCTGGCCCAGCCAGGATCCAGAATTTCCATGTCCTGATTTCCAGCCTCTGTAAAGAATCGGAGCACAGGGTTTAAATCCAGCCCTGCCACTTGATAGTTATGTGACTTTTTTTTTTTTGAGGTGGAATCTCTCTCTGTCACTCAGACTGGAGTACGGTGGCACACTCATGGCCTCAACTTGCTGGGCTCAAATGATCCTTCCACCTCAGCATTCCTAGTAGCTGGAATTACAGGTATGTACCACCACGCCCAGCTAATATTTTTCTGATTTATTGTAGAGATGGGGGTCTTGTCATGTTACTCAGGCTGGTTTCGAACCCATGGGCTTGGGCAATCCTCTCACCTCAGTCTCCCAAAGTGCTGGGATTAAAGGCGTGAGCCACCATGCCTGGCCTAGTTGTGTGACTTTGAGCAGTCTCCTCAACCCTTCTGAGCTCATTTCATCATCTGTGTCATTGGGATGATAATTTCCACCTGATAGAGTAGTTGGGACAGTAAGTGGGTTAAATTTGTGGAATGCACTCATAACTGTGTTGGCATAACAGGAAGCCTACCGGAAACATCTCCTCACTAAGAAGAGTGCTGGACACAGGTGAACCCTCAGTGTATCTTAGCAATTGTAGTGCTTATTATTCTGCTCGGACATTGAAAGCCCTTGCCAGTTTACAGAACCTTGTCAGAGAACAACAGGAGGAGGGCTGGGCAGAAATTAGCATCTTCATTTTCCAGATGCAGAAACAGAGGTGGGGGGAGACATACGATCAAGTAAGAACTGAAAGTTCAGCTTGCAGGCCCCCTTCCTCTCCCACACAGATGCTGTCCTGAGCCCCTGCAAGGTAGATATTTGAAATCCTTTTCAGAGGTCAGCCTTTGTGGATTCTTTTTGAGATGAGATCTCACTATGTTGCTCAGGCTGTTCTAGAAGACCTCCTGGGCTCAGATGAGCCTCCTCCTGCCTTAGCTTTCCGAGTAGCTGGGATTACAGATGTGAGCCACCACGCCCAGCTCCCAGGCTCTGTGTTTTATCCTTCTGCTACATGCTTTTATTGCATGTCCACTATAGCCCTGGGAATGGAGGAAAGGATGGGCATAGACAGGGGGACAGCAGATGTGCTCCTGGGAGTTGGCAGAGGCTGCGCTGCGTATGGCTTGTAGGCATGGGTGAGAGGTGCAGTTTGATCCTGAGGGCATTGCAGAGCTGAGAAGAGGGTTTCATTCGTCCACTGACATTTATTGAGCTCCTACTCTGTGCCTGGCATTGCATCAGGTGCTGGGACTATGGCAGTGTACTCACAAAGTCTGTATCCTCATGGAGCTGAGGGGCACCAACATGAAACAGGTGAATGAGCATGGGGCAGGTTAGAGGGGAGGTGCCAGGCAGTGAATTCAAATCAGGTGATGAGCCGGGCACTTCTTTAGATGCTACTGCAGGGAAGGCCTCTGAGCTGATCCTCATCTGGCAAGGTGAGGCAGTCATGTGGGACATGAGAAGGAACAGCCTTTCAGGTGGAGGGAACCATAGTGCAAAGGTCTGCAGGGAAGACGGAGCTTGTGAGGTGTGGGGATGGGCTGCACAGAGGCCTACGTGGCTGGGCAGAGTGAGGGAGAGGGGAGGAGGTGAAGCCAGGGGCAGGGCCTGGGTCACTGGAGCCTCATAGCCTGCCACAAGGAGGAGTTTGGAGTTTTAGCAGTAGCAGCCTGCTCAGATTTAGGATGTTGGAAGGTGACTTGCCAGCCATGAGAGGTTCTCAGGCTCCTGCCTGGTAGCGGGGGCAGATTTG
>NW_007228831.1:0-437 GCF_000164805.1 Carlito syrichta | reverse complement strand
CCCTGAGTTATACCCCACATCTTTATAATTAAAAGAAGAAACAAAACAATTATTTGATGAAATAGAAATTATTTGGAGACTTTTTAATTTTTCTTATGTTGTAAAAATGTGTGTGTGTGTGTGTGTGTGTGTGTGTGTGTGTGTGTGTGTGTACAGTTCCTTATGCCTTGGTGTAACCTAAGTGTGAATTCCCAAGTGTGAAGTAGGTCAAATTTCAGATGGACACAATTTAATCTACTTCTCTAATCCTGATCATTCAAAACAAATCTAACTTAATATTTATGTACAAATTACCTTTCATATTTGGAAGAGAAAATTTCTATTGAGGGTTTGAACATAAAAAGCCATAACATTATTTTTTCTGATGCACACTACTAAAACTAATGTTTTTTTTACAGCACTCTTTTTTTTCAAATGACGTTTAAATTTCCCTGGTG
>NW_007228830.1:0-553 GCF_000164805.1 Carlito syrichta | reverse complement strand
TGTGTGTGTGTGTGTGTGTGTGTGTGTGTGTGTGTGTGTGTGTGTACAGTTCCTTATGCCTTGGTGTAACCTAAGTGTGAATTCCCAAGTGTGAAGTAGGTCAAATTTCAGATGGACACAATTTAATCTACTTCTCTAATCCTGATCATTCAAAACAAATCTAACTTAATATTTATGTACAAATTACCTTTCATATTTGGAAGAGAAAATTTCTATTGAGGGTTTGAACATAAAAAGCCATAACATTATTTTTTCTGATGCACACTACTAAAACTAATGTTTTTTTTACAGCACTCTTTTTTTTCAAATGACGTTTAAATTTCCCTGGTGAGAGGAAAAACTTAACTAGGCAGTAAGTATATTTAATAACACCCATTAGTATCTGACCTTTAGGTCGTACTAGTTTATGATATTTGTCAATTCAAGTAAAACTGATTCTCTGAGAAACTTTCAATTGATAACATAATATGTTTAGTTTATAAGTAAGCTATTAGTTTTACAAACCCATATTTAAATATAAATGAGAATTAAGACAAAATCTAAGAGCTGGCTA
>NW_007228829.1:0-795 GCF_000164805.1 Carlito syrichta | reverse complement strand
ATTTTTTTCTCAAGAGGTTTTTAGTCTGGTTCGGTTGTAGAACAACATATGTGACAATGACATATGAAAACTTGGGGCAGGGTACAGGGAGGGATCCCTAATCAGTTTAGGGCAAACTGTGTACCCAGATCTGAAAGGATGGGGACTGTGGCATGACCAAGCCGGGTGGGGCTCCCTGGGGAAGTGGTGTACACGAATCCTTGTCTGTCTGTCATTATCTTCTTGTGTCCAGCTTTCCTGTGTTGATACCAATGTGGACATGTCTATGGAATTGTGACATAAGGCATCTCTGCAAGGCATTTGGACAGGCTTTCTAGTTAAGTGCTAGGCTGCAGTTTTAAAATGGACCTGTACATATATGAAAAAAAGAAACAGCATGGATAGAGTTCTGCTTTAAAACTCAGACATGTATTAGCATCTGCTTCTGGAAATTCAAAGAGTCAAAGTTATCTGCATAATTTTTTCAGTCACTTTAGGATTGATTAGAAGGCACTATTGCGTTTTCTTGACTTTGAAACCATGATCACCCGGGCATCATGTATATGTGTGGAGATGTATAGATATAGTCATGCCACAAAGTCAGAGTTCCAGGGTCTCTCCATGTTGTGCACCATTGTTACAATATGCTATTGCTGTGGCTGAATGTGGTATTTTCTTTGGAATCTGTGTCTCAAATAGCCAGGGAGTGATTTGCAGTTTCCTCCTCCTATCTTCTTCCTCCTCCTGATTTATAAAGGAATGTAATAATATTATGTTCACAGATAGTAATGTGTATGGAATAGGAGCTTATCTTTT
>NW_007228828.1:0-649 GCF_000164805.1 Carlito syrichta | reverse complement strand
TGTCTGTCTGTCATTATCTTCTTGTGTCCAGCTTTCCTGTGTTGATACCAATGTGGACATGTCTATGGAATTGTGACATAAGGCATCTCTGCAAGGCATTTGGACAGGCTTTCTAGTTAAGTGCTAGGCTGCAGTTTTAAAATGGACCTGTACATATATGAAAAAAAGAAACAGCATGGATAGAGTTCTGCTTTAAAACTCAGACATGTATTAGCATCTGCTTCTGGAAATTCAAAGAGTCAAAGTTATCTGCATAATTTTTTCAGTCACTTTAGGATTGATTAGAAGGCACTATTGCGTTTTCTTGACTTTGAAACCATGATCACCCGGGCATCATGTATATGTGTGGAGATGTATAGATATAGTCATGCCACAAAGTCAGAGTTCCAGGGTCTCTCCATGTTGTGCACCATTGTTACAATATGCTATTGCTGTGGCTGAATGTGGTATTTTCTTTGGAATCTGTGTCTCAAATAGCCAGGGAGTGATTTGCAGTTTCCTCCTCCTATCTTCTTCCTCCTCCTGATTTATAAAAGGAATGTAATAATATTATGTTCACAGAATAGTAATGTGTATGGAATAGGAGCTTATCTTTTGAAATGTAAATTGTGAAATCACTTTCTTAGCAGTGAAAGATGCTAATATGGGG
>NW_007228827.1:0-490 GCF_000164805.1 Carlito syrichta | reverse complement strand
ACACACACACACACACACACACACACACACACACACACACACACACACACACGGGACACCAAGGATACTTTTCTAGGAAACAGTATTTATTGGTGCCAGCACTGGCTCAGCAGGTTCACATTCAAAGCAGGGGAGCATTAAATTTTATACATTTTTAGCTTCTTTGTCCCCTGATAAGGCTTGCTTATTAGTAACATACTGGTTAATTGGGTATTTCATAGGTCAAGTTTACAGCGGAGTTACACTTGGGCATTATAGATTGGGGTCACATTTTTTCCTCATAGGTATCATCTAAGAAAGTTCTTATTTTATGATGCTAGAGGAACTCTTTCATTATTCTGAGAAGGGTTTTATCTTATAGGACTTGTGGGAAGAGCTCTCTGCCTCACAGTGGAGTTAGTATTGGAATTTGGGTCTTCTGACTCTGAAGTCTACAGATTTAGAGGAATGTGCTGTGTCAGAGTCTCTGAAACTTCCAGTAAGAGCTGGG
>NW_007228826.1:0-1819 GCF_000164805.1 Carlito syrichta | reverse complement strand
GGAGCCCAGCAGGTCGAGGCTGCGGTAGCCGGGAACGGCCACTGTACTCCAGTCTGGGCGACAGAGTGAGATTCCAACTCAAAAAAAAAGAAAAAGGTAAGATATTGTACATCAAAGTTAAGTCCATGGTTTTAAACACTGTGTCTGAACACCAGCTCTTAGACAACATGAGTTCTGAGCATTGTGATGGAACAGAGACCACCAACTGGTCCGGGGAAACAGAGCGGCTCTGTGACCTTTGCAGTCCCCTCATCGTAAATCTAAAGTGTGGACTCCTGGGGAGCTAAGGGGTCATTACTGTGTAAGGAAGGGTTTAAACATTTACCAGATTCGAATTTAAATACTTGGTCAGTTGATGGTAAAATAATTAGGGACTGCCAAAAATATAAGTGAAGGAGTACCTTTGCTGCTTCTGCCCTGAGTGGAGTTTGGAATTATCTGTACTTGGAGCCAGGAGCCTTCAGCCTTGCAGATGACTATGTGACCTGCTGTCCTATATCCCCTCTTTTGTGTGTCAGGATCTTTCCCAGGCAGGGTTGCTCTTAGCTCACACGGCATCTTTGTATGAGTGCAAAACAGAGAAAGGTGCTCCAGACAGACCTGCAGAGCCTGCACCCAAGTTGTCTGTCCTGGACCGTGGGACCTGGGACAGGTCCCCACCACAGCCTCCATATGCATGGGTAGTTGTCCTTCCCCATCAGTTTTCTTTACTTTTTCATTTGAGTCAGAGCCTCACTCTGTTGCCCAGGCTGGAGTGTAGTGGCACGATCATGGCTTACCGCAGCCTCCAACCCTGGACTCCAGCAATCCTCACATCTCAGCCTTTCAAGTAGTTGGAACTACAGGCGCATACCACCACGCCCAGCTAGTTGTTTTTGTTTGCTTGTTTTTTAAGGTCTCGCTAGGTTGCCCAGGCTGGCCTCAAAATCCTGGGCTCAAGAGATCCTCCTGTCTCAGCCTCCCAAAGTGCTGGTATTACAGGACTGAGCCACCACACCCAGTCTGATTTTGTTGTAGAGACGAGGTCTCACTATGTTGCCCAGCAGACCATCAGTTTTCAAACAAACTTTAGCCTTTTTCATCCTTTCAAAACTTTCCCTCAGATACCATGTTTCCCTCCAGTGACTACTCTAAAGTTCAGTTCCTCTTTCCACCCATCAAGAGGGTCACCAGTGGTTCCATGTGGCTAAATCCAAGGAACTATTTTTGTTCTTCATAATATTGGCCCCCTCAGGAAACTTTGACCCTGCTGATCACTCTCTCTTTGTCAAAATGCTCTTCCCTGGCCTCTGTGACAACACATGCTGCTAGGATTCTTCCTCCTACTCTCCGGCCTCTCCTCCTGGTTTCTTTTGCTGGAACTTCCTCCTTGAAACCATGTTTCAGTGTGACTTTGCTCAAGCCTCAGTCCTGACCTTCCACCCTCCCTATTCTAGACTCTCTCCATGACCTCAAATACTATTCCCACAGCCAGGGTAAACCTTATTCCTCCATCTTCTCCCCAGGAGGGAACAGGACTAGAGCACCTGCCCTGGCTGTCTCTCACCACTTGCCACCGTTCTCCAAAGACCAAGGAAATGAGCTGACTGGTTGGGGTCAGGAAAGGCCACACATGCTCTAGTGAGCCAAATGGACTATGCGGCCCACGTGGCTGGGTCTGCAGTTCTCACCAGAGCAGTCTCTGCCTCTGCCCCTCCCAAGAGGAGGCCTGCAGTTGGAGTAAGAGGTTTGGGAAGGTTTTTTGAGTCAGAGACTCACTCTGTTGCCCAGACTGCAGCCTCAAACTCCCCAGAAGCTGGGACTACAGGCAGGCGCCACC
>NW_007228825.1:0-1160 GCF_000164805.1 Carlito syrichta | reverse complement strand
GACGTCCAGGCAGATGCCATCAGTGGGCCTCTTCATAGGTCACTTAGCCTCTCAGAGACTCAATTTCCTCATCTACAAACAGGAAGTTGGGTCAGATGATATTTTTGGTCCATTACAGCTTTGAAGTTCTGTGATACTAGGATTTATGCTAAGAATAATTAAGACCAGAGCCAGATTTCTGGTCTTGCTGTTGACCATCTCTCCTCCTTGCAACAAACAGTTTTCCTTTCAGTTTCTAAATCTGATTGTTTCTGTAATTTTGGGGCATTGACAATGGATGTGGGATGACAGCTATATCCCTACACAAACATCAGAGTGTAACAGGACAGAGGCCATGAGCTTTGAAGTCAGACCAAACCAGGGTTTATTTAGAGGGTGGCTAGCTGAAAATAACTTATACATACCTAACAGTGGCTTTAGCCATAACGATATTCATCACTTACAAGAAGGCAGGTAGCCCTCAGTTTGGTTTGACAATTCAGTGATGCCTTGGAATGGCATCACTATGCCTATGACCTGGGCGTATTCCAAGCTTCTGTTTTGCATCTTCAGCTTGTTGGCTTTATCTTTATCACCTTGTGGATCCAAGAAGGCTGCCACGGGCCACATGCCTGGCCCTCCCACAACATGTTCACAGGCAGGAAGCAGAGGTAGATTCAAGGGAGAAAATCTTCTCAGAAGCCCTTTCTCCCAAAGCTTTCTTTTCTATCCCATTGGCCAGAAGGGGATCACATGCTCACTCCCATACCAGCCCCTGACAAAGGGGAACAGGATTCTTGTGACCAGCTAAGACCAGTCTTAATTTATCCTACCGGGCTGACCAGAATGTCATTAAAAAATTATGCGCCATTAGCAAGGAAAAGGGGGCTGGGAGATGGTGAGCAGCTGACAGGATCTGTCCCCTTGGTTTTTAATTGGGGCTTCATGGAATTGCCTGTCTGATCCTGAACAAACCATTCCACTTCTCTGAGCCGTATTTTCAGCATTTGACAAACAGGATAATCACACTCACTTCAGAGTTGCTGGGAGGACTAAGACGATGTGGGGAACATAAGACATTTGACCGGACCACACATGAGCCACACACTCAAGAAACAGCAGCTCTCGCTCTTCCTGACGTGTCTACGAATGACAGTGGGAAGGGCAGCCTTGCCAAACCC
>NW_007228824.1:0-1120 GCF_000164805.1 Carlito syrichta | reverse complement strand
CCGCAGGCTCAGGCAATCCACTCACCTTGGCCTCCCGAAGCACTGGGATTACAGGCTGAGCCACCCAGCCCAGCTTACTTGAGCTTTTATATAATCTCTAACTACAACTCTGCAAATTGTAGACATTCTGTCCATTTAACAGACAAGACTCAAAGGGTTCCCCTTTATTTTTTCTGGAGTCAGATGCATCTTTTGGGACCAAGAAAATATGGTGAAATGCCCACGGTTGCATAGCTGGTAAAGAACTACAACAGGATTTAAACCTAACTCTGCCCAAATTCCAAAGCAAAGCCTGTATCCTTTCTGCTACTTTAGGCTGCCTCTTCTAAAGTACTTTTGGAATTGAGTAGAGGTGGAGTTTGATGCCAGAGATAAGGGGAGTGTTCATTTATATACTGATAACTTGTCTTATTTACTCACATAACAATAACTTGAGCATTATTTGCAAGATACATAATAAATGATACAGAAGTTAGTGGTACGTTGATACAGAAATGAGAGATACAATCTTTTAAGGTGCTTAGAATTTAGAGGAACAGGGAAATAAATGATTTTAAGACATCGTATAAAATACTAAGATAAAGCTATATGAGAGGCTTTATGGGAAGACGTAAAGGAAAGGAGAAACATTTAACTTTAACCTTTCCTGGTGCAATGGGAGGTTGAGAGACATTTTTACTGTGTTGTTCTTACTGAGAAATGTGACACAGTAGAAGCTACGAAGACAAAAAAAATTTAGATAGGTTAATTGAAGTTAATCTGTTTACCTCCCATCCTATAGTTTGTTAAAAATAAATGAAAGTAGCTGAGATAAGGGTAGGGGAAAATAAGGAAACAGTGAAAGCCTGGGGCGAGAATAATAGAATAACAAACAGATCATTCATTGTACACAGTTTCTGTAAGAGTTGCTAGAGGTGGGCTGTAGATTTGGCTTTAAAATTCCTAGAGGCAAAGGCAAAAATAAATATTAGTTAAAAGTCATTGGTCATTGAGGTAAGAACAAACCAGGAATCCAAAAGAAGCATGCATTTTCCTGAAATTGAGGCCTGAGCAAGGTTTTCCCTGAGGATTTTCTCATAAAGAGGGTTCTGTGATATATAGTGTGTAACATTTCGGGAAC
>NW_007228823.1:0-4164 GCF_000164805.1 Carlito syrichta | reverse complement strand
AGCTGTGATCATGCCACTGCATTCCAGCCTGGGTAACAGAATGAGATCCCAATGCAAAAAACAAACAAAAACATGCAAAATGAGGAAAAGGGAGAGAATGCACACAGAGTGCAAAGATATTTCAAGAAACGAAATAAGAAATTGGTAAAAGACAGACTCTGAATGGGAATAATACCTTCCCTCTCACAAAACCAGTATAAGATTTAAATGAGATAAACCCCAAGAAGAGGTGCTGCTCCAGTGTCCGAAGAGCAGGGAGCCTGGGTGAAGAAAGCTCCCCATGCATAAGAGAAGACAAGAGTGATTGGTCAGCATTCTGGATACCAGAATGTGGAACCCACAATCTAACAGAATGAGAGGGAAAGCATTCATTTATCTGGCTTGAGTTAGCACTCTGTTCTTTTTTTTTTTTTTTAATGTTAAAAGAGCTTATTAAAAGGGGAATGGTATTCAAGAATTTCAGGATCTTAAAAGTGGACAAAATCCTCCTCTTATTTCTTAATGAATCTATATCTTCTATGGATTGGGAGAGGTAGAGATTAGGTAAAGTGAAAATCTGTATTTCTGGAGAAATATATTTTCAACAGACTTCAAACAATACAATGCTTCTCTACAAAATGTGTCATACTCCCATACCATTGTTTCCAAATAGCAATACAAAATTATATTGCCATTTAAAACAATTACATTTTATTATAAGAGCATTATAACCACTGCCTACAAAAAAGTAGGGGCAAACAGAAAAGTTCAGAAAATGTGTCCTTAAATCTACACCCTAACACAACCAGTGTTAGCATTCTGTCTTTTTCTTATAGGCTTATTACTGATCTCATAAAATCTTTAAAAATCTTGAACACTGGTAAAATTTCATTACATTTCACTTGCTCTTCTATCCCTCTATTGCAACCATTTCTCCCACTTGCATTCCCATTTGCTATAGTCCAAATGTTTACATCCACTTTCCCAAATTCATATGTTGAAATTTAATATCCAACATGATAGTGTTAAGAGGTGGGGTCTTTTCGGGGTGAACAGGCCATAAGGAAACTGCCCTCATAAATGGGATAAAAGAAGTCTGGTGGAGCTTGTCCACTCCACCCGCCAGGTGAGAACACATAGAAAACACCATCTATGAGGAACGAGACCTCTCCACACCAAATCTCTGACCTTCCCAGTTTCTAGAATTGTGAGCAGTACATTCCTGTTGTTTATAAATTATCTAGTCTAGGGCATTTTGTTACAGCAGCCTGAATGGCCTAAGACACAATCCCCTTAAACAGCCCCATATTACTTCTAGTAAGATGCATATTAATTCACTTAACCTAATCAATAATAATAAAGATGTGGTCCTTTCCTTTTTATTTTGTTTTTTTCCCATCATAAAAAATGGTTGCATGAATAGTTAACCAGACTTCAATGAAAAACTGATAATGCTGGTTAATAGTGGGCCATGCTACCAGCGTAGTCAGTACACATCAGCACAGTGAGACAACAAAAGGGGTCATACACAATCTCCCGGATAGTGATGAAAAGTGAGTGTGGGTAATTGAGGACTTAAGCGGTTGACAGAAACAAATTCAAGGGTCAGAGAATGATTTGGTGAAAGATTAAAGGTATTCTATAGCAACATTGAATTTTATGAATTTTGGTAGAAACTTTAAAAAATAACTCATTCTCTAAATTACCAAATTATGAAATGAGTTCAGCAGGGCAGTTACTTGCAAAGATAATGCTAGAGGTGGCAATGCGGGTCTTCTTAGGGATCACACTTCTGTGCTGTCCCCCACCCATCACTGTTTGCTCCCCAAGGCTTTTTTGAATCTTTGATTCACTGCAACCAGTTTCCTTTCGCTGAGCACCACTACCCTGGACCAACCTGCATTCCCTCTCCCTGGAGGGCTCTGGCTGCATCGCAACTTTGCTTACAGTCTTGCTTCCCTCAACGCACACCACCAAAGCTGTCAAGGTGGTTTCTGAATGGTGTTTATTTCATCTGCTCACACTCCAGCTTCAGTTTCTCAGGTGCCCCACGTCCTGTCACCAAGCTCCTTAGTGTCTCCAAAGCCCTGCATCCCTGCCCTGTGCCACCTGTTCCTTAAACCCCATGTGCCAGCCATGTCAGAGCACCTGCAGCTCCCGCATGCAGTGTGCTCTCATCTATCTGTGCCTTTGGAGAAGCTACTCTGTGCTTGGCACTTTCTTTTTCAGGTTTTCTAGTCTTTTACCTGGTAAAATTGGCCTTATTCCTTTTGTCTCAACTCACTGGCAATTCTACCATGACCTCTGTCTCAATTAGCTGCCCCTCATCATAATTATCTGCTTATGTTATTTCTTCTACTAGACTATGACCTCCTAGAAAGTAGGGAGAGCTTTTCCTCTCCTGGTACGCTAAGCACAGTGCACTGGAAATAAGATGCTCAACAAATGCTTTCATTTAAAGGGATGAATATATGAACACTGACACAGGGTAGACAATTATTTGTTGAAGGAATAAATGAAGGAATCTTGTAAGGTCTTTTAGTAATTAAATCTGGTGGGCTAGAGACTGATAAAAGAGTTTAGGTTAAGCTCAGCCTAGAGTAAATAGCATCTAATGCAATTCTGACACATTTTAAATGTCACCGTTTATTTCTACATGAGAATGCAACCATTTTCTTTAATGGCAGATAAGGAGAGAAACACCCCTTTGTACTTCTGCACGATGAAGAAGGTTTGTTCAGAACTGACAGGAAGTTGAAACAAAAATTACAGGAGGTTGGTATCTGGTGTTGCCCTACTGGTGTTAACACAGAAGTACTATTTCATATTCTTTTAATAGTACTCAACACTGGTCAAGGTATCCAACAAACATTTGTCAGCTGAATAATTGTAACAACTACCACTATGAAAATAAAAAGTATTTGAGTGAGAAGAAGAAAAAAAAATAGTACTAACACATTCTATGCTGTTAATGTATGTATCTCTATGCTTAATACAATTTTCTTAAAAACATGCTAAATAGAATGTTAAGTACAGCTAAAACATGACTAACAGAAATTACTTCTTACAGGCCCATTCTAGAACATAATTACTTTGTTATAATCAGAATTCTGATAAGAATACCCAAAACAAAATTATCTACCCTTCAGAAAAAGCGAGATAATTCATAGCTGAGAAGAAACTCATGATTTAGAGGAAAACTATTACAAATGTATTTAGATAAGAGCATATAAAAATAAACAGTATATCTTAAAAAGAAGTACAATTTGATGTATACTTTAAGTGTAATGATCACAAAAGCTTCATGGAACATATCTTTTTTATGATTTTTTTGAGGAAAATAGGCATATCAAGTTTCATAGCAGCATATAATATATCACCTGCCAAAGAGTTGCCTGTACTGCTCTGAAGTGGCAACATAACCTACCGGCTCCTAAAGATTCTGTAACACCTTGCTTCCTTCCTTTCTGCAGACTATGCTCGGCCTATCACCTCCACTGTGCTTCCCAACAGCACTGACAGTTCCCAAAATGAGGCTCCCAATCACAGTCTGCATTTCCTTGCACTCACAAGGTATTAGTTGCTGGCGTATAACACATTTCCTCCCTGAATAGGCTCGCTCACTTCCATTCATAAGAAGCAAATAAATCCAAGCATTCATTCAGAAGAACACATATTAAGCGCCTACAAATTAACTGGCCATAAGCCAGACATCAGGGACATACAGAGATGGCAATACAGTCCCTGCCCTGAAAAAACTTTCAGGATAAGGGGCAAAATAGATAATACCTTCAGCTGTTATGACGAATGGTTGTGACAACACAGGGACAGCTACTGAGACCCCAGAGAGGGCTTTCCAGAGACGATTTTTGTGCAAAACTCATCAGGCTTACGAAAACAGGAGGGCATCTAGGAAGAGCTAACAGCATGTACACCAGGAAGAAGACAAGAACAATGTATGTGTGGTATACCAGGAAATTCACTGTGAGTGGCTGGTACAGTTAAAGACTGTTGGGCCCGCGAGCAGAAGACAAGGCCGGAGAGGCACAGAAAAACTGAATGAACAGTAAATCCTGTCTCATATAGTAGCAGTTTACACCACCTCCTTTCTTATAGCTAGTTATACAGAAACTAGAGCATTTCAGCTTACAGTGAATAAATATACATATATGTGTATTCTTTCTC
>NW_007228822.1:0-1378 GCF_000164805.1 Carlito syrichta | reverse complement strand
GTCAAGGTATCCAACAAACATTTGTCAGCTGAATAATTGTAACAACTACCACTATGAAAATAAAAAGTATTTGAGTGAGAAGAAGAAAAAAAAATAGTACTAACACATTCTATGCTGTTAATGTATGTATCTCTATGCTTAATACAATTTTCTTAAAAACATGCTAAATAGAATGTTAAGTACAGCTAAAACATGACTAACAGAAATTACTTCTTACAGGCCCATTCTAGAACATAATTACTTTGTTATAATCAGAATTCTGATAAGAATACCCAAAACAAAATTATCTACCCTTCAGAAAAAGCGAGATAATTCATAGCTGAGAAGAAACTCATGATTTAGAGGAAAACTATTACAAATGTATTTAGATAAGAGCATATAAAAATAAACAGTATATCTTAAAAAGAAGTACAATTTGATGTATACTTTAAGTGTAATGATCACAAAAGCTTCATGGAACATATCTTTTTTATGATTTTTTTGAGGAAAATAGGCATATCAAGTTTCATAGCAGCATATAATATATCACCTGCCAAAGAGTTGCCTGTACTGCTCTGAAGTGGCAACATAACCTACCGGCTCCTAAAGATTCTGTAACACCTTGCTTCCTTCCTTTCTGCAGACTATGCTCGGCCTATCACCTCCACTGTGCTTCCCAACAGCACTGACAGTTCCCAAAATGAGGCTCCCAATCACAGTCTGCATTTCCTTGCACTCACAAGGTATTAGTTGCTGGCGTATAACACATTTCCTCCCTGAATAGGCTCGCTCACTTCCATTCATAAGAAGCAAATAAATCCAAGCATTCATTCAGAAGAACACATATTAAGCGCCTACAAATTAACTGGCCATAAGCCAGACATCAGGGACATACAGAGATGGCAATACAGTCCCTGCCCTGAAAAAACTTTCAGGATAAGGGGCAAAATAGATAATACCTTCAGCTGTTATGACGAATGGTTGTGACAACACAGGGACAGCTACTGAGACCCCAGAGAGGGCTTTCCAGAGACGATTTTTGTGCAAAACTCATCAGGCTTACGAAAACAGGAGGGCATCTAGGAAGAGCTAACAGCATGTACACCAGGAAGAAGACAAGAACAATGTATGTGTGGTATACCAGGAAATTCACTGTGAGTGGCTGGTACAGTTAAAGACTGTTGGGCCCGCGAGCAGAAGACAAGGCCGGAGAGGCACAGAAAAACTGAATGAACAGTAAATCCTGTCTCATATAGTAGCAGTTTACACCACCTCCTTTCTTATAGCTAGTTATACAGAAACTAGAGCATTTCAGCTTAACAGTGAAATAAATATACATATATGTGTATTCTTTCTCAACATGTAACTTTTAGACAAATTCTCTTATACTACTATATAT
>NW_007228821.1:0-713 GCF_000164805.1 Carlito syrichta | reverse complement strand
ATGTTTAAACCTCCTCGCCTTTCAGGGAGTTACCAACGATGATCTTAATCTGTATAAAGTCTTCCTTTAAATTTACATGTACAATCTCTGTGGTTTTTCTCAACTGGATTTTAGATTTAGGAAACCATAGTGGCAAGAATTTGAACTGATAAAAACGACAATCAGGGTAAAGATTTGTTTTAAAAAAAAAACCTCATGATTTTCTCAAACACTAAAATTATCTGCAAAAATTGGCTTAAGAAAATGCATCCTGTATAAACTGTGTAATTCTTTTACATGGTTACTTTGTAAAACTCATCATATGTGCCCTTGGCAGTACCAAGTGGCATATTACAAAGTTGCAAGGCATCTGGCATATGCTTCAGGGGCTTCGGTTTTACTCAAAGGTTGTAAAGGGGGAAGAAGAGCTACTACTTTTTACATTAAAAGAAACAGAAATGGTGAAGAGTAAGAGCACAAAATGAGCATGAAATTTTAGACTGAAAAGGGGATTTGAAATTCACAGGTGACTCCAGGCTGCCTTCCACATTGCTGAGTGCAGGAGTGCACTTCCTTTCACCAGGGACCTAACAGCACAACAGTGACCACTTCACAGCCTACTTCTTTTGAGGATTCACAGTCATAGTGCTTCTTTTTCCAGAAGCATCTCTAAAGACTAAAGATATGCCTTTTAATATGCACAAGCTCACAGAGGGCCAGTCATTTATCTATAT
>NW_007228820.1:0-835 GCF_000164805.1 Carlito syrichta | reverse complement strand
AGCCTACCTGGTCATGGTGAGATGTGTTTATTGATCTGATTTGCTAGAGTCTTATTGAGTGTTTTGCATCTATGTCCATAAGGGATATTGGCCTGTAGTTCTCATTTTATGTTGGATCTTTACCCTATTTGAGTATCAGTGTGATGTTAGCTTCGTAAAATGATTTGGGTAGAATTCCATCCTTCTCAATTGCTTGGAATACTTTCAAGAGAGCAGGGAGACAGCCCAAAGAATAGGAAAAAATATTTGCCAACTGTATATTTGACAGAGGCCTAACATCTAGGACCTACAAGGAACTCAAAACACACTGAAAGGAAAAAAAAAAAAAACCACCCCACTAAAAAGTGGGCAAAAGACATGAATAGACACTTCTCAAAAGTAGATACATGGGCAGTCAACAGACACATGAAAAAGTGATCAGTCTCACTCATCATCAGAGAAATGCAAATCAAAACCACAATGAGATACCACCTAACCCCAGTAAGAATGACCATCATTAATAAAACGAACAACAGATGTTGGTGAGAATGTGGAGAAAAAGGAATGCATCTACACTGCTGGTGGGAATACAAAGTATTGCAACCTCTTTGGAAGGTATTGTGGTGATTTCTGAAAGAACTAGAGATTGATTTTTCATATGACCCAGCAATTCCCCCAGTGGAAATACACCCAAAGGAACTCAAATCATTCTACAGAAAAGATACCTGCACACAGAAGTTTGTTGCAGCTCTATTCACAATAGCAAAACATGGAACCAATCATGTTGCCCATCAAGACTGGACTGGATTAAAAAAATGTGGTACATATACACAATGGAATGTTATGCAGCCATAAA
>NW_007228819.1:0-703 GCF_000164805.1 Carlito syrichta | reverse complement strand
AATCAAAACCACAATGAGATACCACCTAACCCCAGTAAGAATGACCATCATTAATAAAACGAACAACAGATGTTGGTGAGAATGTGGAGAAAAAGGAATGCATCTACACTGCTGGTGGGAATACAAAGTATTGCAACCTCTTTGGAAGGTATTGTGGTGATTTCTGAAAGAACTAGAGATTGATTTTTCATATGACCCAGCAATTCCCCCAGTGGAAATACACCCAAAGGAACTCAAATCATTCTACAGAAAAGATACCTGCACACAGAAGTTTGTTGCAGCTCTATTCACAATAGCAAAACATGGAACCAATCATGTTGCCCATCAAGACTGGACTGGATTAAAAAAATGTGGTACATATACACAATGGAATGTTATGCAGCCATAAAGAAGGGCAACCATATAGACTTTGCAGCAACTTGGATGGATTTAGAGTTGATCAAACTCAGTGATCTATCACAGAAACAAAGAATAGAGTACCATACGTTTTCACACGTAAGCAGGCCTTGAATAGTTATTATAATACTGTAAGAAAGGAATTGGCAGTAGTGGAAAGCTGTTGGGGGGTGGTGGAATTGGCAGTTGAGGGAAACTGCTAGGGGAGGGAGGAATGTACCTCATCAACAAGGGTACTTGCATAATCAACGTTTGTATACCTAACCTTGAATTGTGCCCCATATCTTTATAATAAAAATTAAATTAA
>NW_007228818.1:0-2047 GCF_000164805.1 Carlito syrichta | reverse complement strand
ATTTGGTGCCGGGGTTGAATTTTTCAAACCTACTTAACACAGGAGTAACTGTGACTTTTTAGTGGTAGACATGCTTCCTGCCAGAGCTTGGACTCTAGCAGTGACTTCAAAGTTGCTTTGATCCCAGCCCTCCCCTGCACCTGCCAGCCCCTATTGGAGCACTGAGTGATCAATGGTATTGCTTGTCCACGGAAGATGCTGTGGAGTTGAAAAGGCACCAGGATGAGTCCTTGTTGTGATAAAAAATGCTCCATGCTCTGTGAGTTACTATCAGTTAATGCGGTTGCAATTAGGAAATCGCTTTGTGGGTTTTGTAAGTCTTAATGGAGAAAAATTAAAAGAAGCAAAGAAAGCCTCCAATGGACCTAAAGCTGAAGCATGTTTTAAAGCCTCCAATAAGTAATTTTTGTGCCACTTATACAGTTACTCAGGAGACCATGATTTCCTTGAGCATAAGGGCCATAGCACCATCCTCTCTGGTCTTGACGGCACTATAACGCCAGCTGCCTGGTCTGTGTTCATGGTATATTTGCTATATGAGAAATTCATGCTTTAAAAATATAACACCGTGAAATCCTAAGCACTGGGATCTTTTATACACAACATTTAAGACCTCTGAATGCCTTGTCTTGCTGGCAATCTGTTCAAGTTACTGAACAAACCTGAACGTACTAAAACGGTATTTTGTTACTCAGATTCCCAGCCCCTTCTCTGAACCCCTTGAGGCCATATGTGCTGAAATTCAGGATTTTTTAGATTTTAGAATACGAAGAAATCTGGCCAATATGTCGTCTATGGCCTACACCCCCAAGGACATCTGGAGCTCCCTGGAATCAGACTTTCATATATTTGCAGAGGTGTGTATGAATAGCTGCACTTGGAAGGATAAATACAGGCAAAGGCTCTAAAGAGCCTCCTGCCTGTTCAAGTCAGATTTTCTGCCAAGCGAGTTATGAAAAACTTTGGCTTATCAGAGCTTTTTAGATTCTGGAATTATGAATGAGGAATTGTGGGCGCACATTCTATGAAAACTCAGTCCCCCATATCCCACAGAAGCAGGATTGTCAAAATTGGAAAGACTTTACTCTGCTATTAGTGCTGATGTCTTCCTACTGAAATATTTTAAAGCACACTTGAAATAAGTCTCCTCTGTACGTAAGTTCCTCACAGGAGTTCATTGGCGCTTTCGGAAGGTATGTTCTAAGCTGCTTTCTCTCATCTGCAAATAGGTTAAACTAAACTATTTCCCAACATCCCTTCTATTCATTCATTCATTAATTGATTCATTATCAGGCATTTATTTAACAATTGACATGTGCAAAACACCACGCTATGTTCGGACATAATCTGTGAATGGCATGGAAGTGGTCGTGAGTGCAAGCAAGAGGATGCAGGGATTTAAACCACTGCACAGAATATTCACGAGAAAGTCACACTGAGGAGGCAGTCGCTGTGCATAGAGGCAGCTGAAGTAATTGGTACAAGGGACCTGGCCTCCTGAGCTACGGACATCACAAGATGGAGGATGGCCTGCCTTCCAGCACAGTCAGAAAATCCCAACATTCCTGAGGGGTAACCTTTGCAGTTCTACAGAAGAAGGCAGGAGGGAGAGACGCTTAGACAAACGTCACCTTCACACAGAGGCTCCGCGCTGGAGAAGTGCATGCCAGAACACTCCAGAAGCTGTTATTTGGGGACAGAAAGGGACGAAACACAGCAGAAAATATTGCCAATCTCTAATACCTGGGAAGCCTTAAGAAAGCTGAGCAGATGAGTCAGAGACCTTGGGTGGCTGTTTTTAGGAGGGTAAGATCCTCTTAACCCTCTGTTCCTACCTTATCTTCACCTACAGTGTATCGTGCTTAATATCTATGTCTTCTCCATAATCCATGGGGAGAGAGAGAAGGAGAAAGAGAAGGAAAGAGTGCTTCTTCTGAGGTTAAAAAAAGATAAACGAAATAGAGATTTTAGCGATATTATGTGGGGCAAAGAAGACACTAGAAAATAGAATGAGGGGGAAACCAAGAAAGGTTACTGGGGTGAGAAA
>NW_007228817.1:0-3824 GCF_000164805.1 Carlito syrichta | reverse complement strand
GAGAAAGTCACACTGAGGAGGCAGTCGCTGTGCATAGAGGCAGCTGAAGTAATTGGTACAAGGGACCTGGCCTCTGAGCTACGGACATCACAAGATGGAGGATGGCCTGCCTTCCAGCACAGTCAGAAAATCCCAACATTCCTGAGGGGTAACCTTTGCAGTTCTACAGAAGAAGGCAGGAGGGAGAGACGCTTAGACAAACGTCACCTTCACACAGAGGCTCCGCGCTGGAGAAGTGCATGCCAGAACACTCCAGAAGCTGTTATTTGGGGACAGAAAGGGACGAAACACAGCAGAAAATATTGCCAATCTCTAATACCTGGGAAGCCTTAAGAAAGCTGAGCAGATGAGTCAGAGACCTTGGGTGGCTGTTTTTAGGAGGGTAAGATCCTCTTAACCCTCTGTTCCTACCTTATCTTCACCTACAGTGTATCGTGCTTAATATCTATGTCTTCTCCATAATCCATGGGGAGAGAGAGAAGGAGAAAGAGAAGGAAAGAGTGCTTCTTCTGAGGTTAAAAAAAGATAAACGAAATAGAGATTTTAGCGATATTATGTGGGGCAAAGAAGACACTAGAAAATAGAATGAGGGGGAAACCAAGAAAGGTTACTGGGGTGAGAAAAAATAAGACATGACCTTCAGGGGACACAGGTATAAACCAAACAGTCCTCCTCCATCCCAGTCTCGGAAATCTTCCCTGCTCTTTCAGAAATGCTTAGGTCACAAGCGTTGCTGTGGATGGATCACCACCAAGTGACTTCTTCCCAGACCGCAAGTGTCGTGTGAGAGTGGGCAGATGAGGCCCCTCCAGCCACCACGGGGTGGGCCTGGCTCCGTGAAGACACCCTCTGTTCTTTCTCTCAGGAGCCACTACAGCCACTCTGTTTTGTTTTCAATTAAATTTCTACCAGTTGCAAGCTACAGAGAAGTGTAGGCACTCCCCTTCCCTTCCAACAGCGCTGCCATCTGCACAGAAGCTTTTCATGGTACGAGCCCCACTAGGCTCATGCCATGAAAGATGTCTGTGCTACCAGTTTGCCAACAAGTGCTTTCAGCAAGGTGCCCTGAATCCTGGGTCTCCTGGGTATTCTCTTGTTAGGCCACTGCTATAGTGAACCCTTGTTTTGAATTAAGGTGCGCAGTAAACAATATACATGGTGGGAACAAATGGTCACTCTAAATGGCCTGCTGTTCATGTGATCAGATCGAGACATGGATGCTGGAGTCATGGAACAAAGTACCTGTCTCTTCAGTGTATTTGGAGGTCAGCCTCTTCCTGCTTCACAGGGCATCAAGGCTTCACGTGTTCTACACACTTGGGTCAACATGAAAATCAGATCTTAGCAATTTCTTATTTATTTATTTGAGATGAGGCATCACCAAATTGCCCGGGCTGGTCTCAAACTCCTGGGCTCAAGCAATCCTCCTGCCTCAGCCTTCCAAAGTCCTGGGATTACAGAAATGAGCCACTGCGGTTGGCCTAACATTTTTAAAAATAAAGTTTCACACAGACACTTCCTAATTTGTCTGGACTGAGTTCTAAATGGAAAGTTGTGTTTCTCCTACACAGAGCCTTTGAGCACTACATTCCATGTCACTCAAGAGAGGTCTGGCCACATTGAAGGGACTTTGGGGAGAAAACTGTAGCACCAAGAAACAGCAAAATGCAGCTTGGTAAGCATCTGCATCACATGATACACAGTTGACAGCTTTGGGGATATCTGTTCTGGAAACAGAGAAAAATGGAAATAAGCTGAAAGAAAGCAGAGGGACTGGAAGGGGGCACCCCTCCTGGTGACACACGGCTCGGGAGTCGGGCATTGTGCACTTCTGGGCATGCAAGGAAAGGAGCACAGAGGTTAATAAAACGGGGACATATTTCTCTCTCCAGACATGGTGAGGCGAAAATTACTTATCACCTGCTGGAGTGGCAGTGAGAACGGGCCAGGGACCAAGCATGTGGCAGGGACTTTCTGTCATGGCCAGGCAGTGGGAAGCAGGCCTGCAACAGGCTTCCGAGTCGGGCAGCCTCTCAAGGAGGCTCCTCGTTAGAGGACAACAGCTGTTTCCAGCTCTAATTAGCTCACAGTTCAGCAGACCGTCCTGTCTCCTACACCTGGACCGCTGCAGCGTGGAAGTCACAGAGGCACATGTTGTTTTTTCTGACATCACCCCCACTTACACACACTGTTGAGCATCTAATAGCAAACAACCGTGTCTTCCCTCGCTCCTGTCCTCCTCGGAGGCCTCTTTACCAGCATGCTAGGACAGCCTTTGTATTTACGACCCGGTTCCCATGTCCAAGCTCACCTCGTGCTCCACAGCCCCCTGAATCAAAGACGGTCGCCAGCGTTGTCAACCAACCCATCGCGTCAGGCCATAAAACAGACTTCTCAGCCACCTGCGGGTTGATGGGGGCAGGAAGAAACCGAATTGGGGAGAGGGTGGGGGCAGAGCCTCAGCTGGTTGCAGACGATGGTTTCAGCAGAATTCTTTGGGGGGCGGAAGGGTGCAGAGGCTGGGGTCACTTCCTGCCAGGCTGAGCTGTTAGGGGAGAATCCGCAATTGCACTGCCTCACGGTTCCATTAGTGTCAGAACTCATTAGAGCCCAATCCACTCCGCGGCAGCGGCAGCGCACACAAAAGAAAGGCCCAGCCAAGGGCTGCAGACTGCATGGTAGTTGTTAGGATTGGGGGGCAAGCGGGAAGGCGGGATTGTACAGTCCCGACCGGGTAATTAGAGTCAGCAGGGAGGCAGATAGGCAAGGGCAGGCCTTTCATTTCCCTCCTGGCTGTTGCAAAGGACCGGCAGGGGCTGTTTCCTTCCAGGGGTGAGGCTGCGCGCCAGTGTCATAATTCACAAAGGAAAATGATCGTTGATTTGCACCCAGTTCCCAGGTTAATTCGAGGAGGCGGACTGTGGTTACTGTTGTTATTAGTATCCGGTGAGGGCAGGGGGGGGTGATGAGGTGGTTGTCTTGGGTGCGGTTAACCAAAGAACCGAGACTGTTGGTTAGCTGACATCCAGGTTCACAGTCCTCAGGCACTGGTTGAGGGAATTGCGAAGGCTGTGGAGGCGTGACAAATACGGCAGGATTATCATCTATACCGACTCGCTATGGCATTACAGTATGTCATTCTGATTTTCTTCAAATCCAACTGCTACAACAAAGCTAATGGGACATAGGCCAAAGAGACACAAAATGGTTCACTCAGGCTGCTGTGTTTGCCTTTTTATGACAGTTTTGTAAAATACAAAAACTTGTCTAACCGATAAGGATTTTAATTTTTTTTTTTGTAATTGAAGTGTAATCTAGAAGCAATAAAATTCATCTATTTGGCAAGATGTGGAGGCATGCATCTGTAGTCCCTAATATTCGGGTGGCTGAGGCAGGAGTATCACTTGAACTCAGGAGTTCAAGTCCAACTTGGGCAACATAGTGAGACTTCGTCTCCAAATAAATAAAATACAATACAAAATTCACCTAGTTGGAGTTTACATCTCCATGAGCTTGACAAACGTAGGCCTGTGTGTAATTATCACTACAGTTAGCCTGGGCACCATCTCCACTGACCAAAAAGAGTTTCCTCCTATCCTTTGGAATCAGTTCCCTTCCCTATCTCCAGGCTCAGCCACAAACAACCGCCAATCTGATTGCAGCCATTATGATTATACCTTTTCCAGAATTTTATATACACGGAATCATACAATATGCAGCCTTTTGAGTCTGCCTCTTCTACCTAGTGTCATCTGTCAAGATTCTGAGTTAAGCATTCTTCTTCTTTTTTTCCCTTCCTTCCTTCCTTCCTTCCTTCCTTCCTT
>NW_007228816.1:0-800 GCF_000164805.1 Carlito syrichta | reverse complement strand
TGCCTGGGGCAACTTGAATCTTATTTAATACACAACAATCTGATTAAATGATGATTCCTCTAAAACAAGAGCCATCTCCTTGCCACCTGACAACACAAGGTTTGTCTAGAAGGTAATGTTGCTTAACTAAAAGCTCGACCTGTACCTCAAATAAGAGTCGTCCCTTCAAATAAGTCACTCTTATTACTATTTATTCCAGCAATAGCAAAACATTTTTATCATTTATTTATTTATTTAGAATCAAAGTCTCACTCTGTCACCCAGGCTGGAGTGCAGTGGTCACTCTCAACCATCACTGCCTCAACCTGCTGGGTTCAGGCAATCCTTCCGCTTCAGCCTTCCAAGTAGCTGGAAACACAGGTGCAAGCTACTCTGCCCAGCTAATTTTTTGATTTATTGTAGAGACAAGGTCTCACCAAGTTGCCCAGGCTGGTCTCGAACCCCTAGACTCAGGCAATCTCATCTCCACCTCCAAAAGTGCACAGGCATGAGCTACCACACCCAGTCAGCAAGACATTTTTGAAATTCCATTATCAGATAATATTCTCATAGAAAACTAATGTTCTTTTTCATATTTTCAATAAAGGCAAGCTCTTTGCTTTTGAATACTATTCTTTGCTTTCAGAGTAAGTTGTTGTTTTTGTTGGCATAAACTCCCAACATAAGCAGTTTGGAAAGATCCTACTCATTAAGATACAGTTTTTGGTATGTTTTGTTTCCTTAGACAGTCTTTTTTTTTTTTTTAATCAATATTTTTTATTATGGTTTTGTGGGGTACAGTTAAGGGTTAGGTGTAAATT
>NW_007228815.1:0-1097 GCF_000164805.1 Carlito syrichta | reverse complement strand
TGGGAGCTTTTCTGTCCTCTCAATAAATCCTGCTTTCTAAAAATAAATAAATAAATAAAATCTTCTTACAATGAAAAGTCCAGGTCCAGATAGTTTCACTGGTGAATCTTATCAAACATTTAAGACAGAAGAAACACCACTGGCACACAAACACTTTCAGGAAAAAAAAGTGTTATGGAAACGTCTCAACTATTTTTATGAAACAAAACAGAAATTCTGTAGCTGAAAAATACAATCACCAAATTGAAAGTTTTACTAGAGGAATTTAGCAGCAGGCTTGAGAAGGCAAAAGAAAGAATCAGTGAACTCGAATATACGAAATTTGAAATTATCAAGTCTGTGGAACAGAAATAAAAAAGAATAAATACAAGTGAACAAATAAGTGGCAAATATTTCCCAGACACCAAAGCCAGACAAAGATAGCACATATACACATATAAGTAAATAATAAAACTACAAATCAGAAGAGGCAGAGTAGACTTTTATTTTCAGTGTTCTAGCCTACAGAGAATGCTTGATACCTAACTCAAGCAGTAGGTAGTGGATGCTGCTTGGGAAAGTTATGGTGGGACTGGTCCATGAACACCTGGGATAAAACATTATGAATGGAGCCATATAATAGACCATCAAAGGCATCAAGGAAAGACTCATTGGAAAATTAAGACATTTTAAAGAAGCTGGGTATATAGGAAAATTTTAAAAGCCACACACAGGCCCAGGTAAGATGCATACTCAGAAAATACCTCATAAGGCCTTAAGTTTTCTCCTTGAACTGATCTCCAGGCTTAGAACCAACATCCAGCTAATTAGTGAGGACCTTCCTTGGCTCAGGGTTGGTCTGCAAAGACTGGAAAAGGTGTTTGCTTTTCAAAGGCCCAACACTCAACAAACACTACCATAAGGCATATTTTTAAAAATAGTAAAACATCGCCCAGTCAAAGAAAACAGTAGCAGAAAACTTCCTTGAAGAAACAGACATCAGACTTACTGGACCAAGACTTCAAAACAACTGTCTTGGCCGGGCACAGTAACACAGTCTGTAATCCCAGCACTTTGGGAGGCTGAGGCAAGAGGATTGCCTGAGCCCAGTGGTTTGA
>NW_007228814.1:0-677 GCF_000164805.1 Carlito syrichta | reverse complement strand
GTGGTCTGGGTTTCCTCTCAATATGGCAGCTTCAGTGAACTGGGACTCCTTGCATGGGAGCTCAGGGATCTAAAGGTGTATGTCCCATGAAAGCGAAACAGAAAATAAGGCCAGGCGTGGTGGCTCTGGTCTGTAATTCTAGCGCTTTGGGAGGCTGAGGCGGGAGAATCACTTCAGCCCAGGTGTTCAAGATCAACCTGGGCAACATAGCGAGATCTGATAGCTATAAAAATTTTAAAAATTTAACTGGGTATGGTAGCATGTGCTTGTAGTCCCAGCTACTCAGGTGGCCGAAGAGGAAGGATCACTGAGCCCAGGAGGTTAAGGCTGAGGGTACTGCACTCCAACCTGGGTGTCAGAATGACACCTTGACAGGAAAAAAAAAGTCAGGCATGGTGGCGTGCGCCTCTAGTCCCATCCACTCAGGAGGCTGAAGCTGAAGGATCTTTTGAGGACAAGAGTTCAAGCCTGCCATGAGCTATGATTGCACCACTGCACTCATCCTACCAACATAGCAAGACCCTGTCTCTGAAAATGAATAAATAAACAGAAACCATGTTGTCTTTCTATTACCTTCAAAAGTCACATAGAGTCCTGCATCTGTTTCCTAGGTCTGGCATAACAAGTAACACAACTGGGTGCCCTAAACAATGTAAATGGGCTGGGCTTGGTGGCTC
>NW_007228813.1:0-612 GCF_000164805.1 Carlito syrichta | reverse complement strand
GAGATCTGATAGCTATAAAAATTTTAAAAATTTTAGCTGGGTATGGTAGCATGTGCTTGTAGTCCCAGCTACTCAGGTGGCCGAAGAGGAAGGATCACTGAGCCCAGGAGGTTAAGGCTGAGGGTACTGCACTCCAACCTGGGTGTCAGAATGAGACCTTGACAGGAAAAAAAAAGTCAGGCATGGTGGCGTGCGCCTCTAGTCCCATCCACTCAGGAGGCTGAGGCTGAAGGATCGTTTGAGGCCAGGAGTTCAAGCCTGCCATGAGCTATGATTGCACCACTGCACTCAGCCTAGCAACAGAGCAAGACCCTGTCTCTGAAAATGAATAAATAAACAGAAACCATGTTGTCTTTCTATTACCTTCAAAAGTCACATAGAGTCCTGCATCTGTTTCCTAGGTCTGGCATAACAAGTAACACAAACTGGGTGGCCTAAACAATGGAAATGGGCTGGGCTTGGTGGCTCAGTCTGTAATCCCAGCACTTTGGGAAGCTGAGGTGAGTGGATTGCCTGAGCCAGTGGATTCAAGACCAACCTGGGCAATATGGTGAGACCTCATCTCTACAATAAATTAAAAATTAGCCGGATGTGGTAGTGCATGCCTGTAGA
>NW_007228812.1:0-719 GCF_000164805.1 Carlito syrichta | reverse complement strand
TTAGCTGGGTATGGTAGCATGTGCTTGTAGTCCCAGCTACTCAGGTGGCCGAAAGAAGGAAGGATCATTGAGCGCAGGAGGTTAAGGTTGAGGATATTGCACTCCAACCTGGGTGTCAGAATGAGACCTTGACAGGAAAAAAAAAGTCAGGCATGGTGGCGTGCGCCTCTAGTACCATCCACTCAGGAGGCTGAGGCTGAAGGATCGTTTGAGGCCAGGAGTTCAAGCCTGCCATGAGCTATGATTGCACCACTGCACTCAGCCTAGCAACAGAGCAAGACCCTGTCTCTGAAAATGAATAAATAAACAGAAACCATGTTGTCTTTCTATTACCTTCAAAAGTCACATAGAGTCCTGCATCTGTTTCCTAGGTCTGGCATAACAAGTAACACAAACTGGGTGGCCTAAACAATGGAAATGGGCTGGGCTTGGTGGCTCAGTCTGTAATCCCAGCACTTTGGGAAGCTGAGGTGAGTGGATTGCCTGAGCCAGTGGATTCAAGACCAACCTGGGCAATATGGTGAGACCTCATCTCTACAATAAATTAAAAATTAGCCGGATGTGGTAGTGCATGCCTGTAGTTCCGGCTACTTGGAAGGCTGAGGCAGAAGGATCACCAGAGCCCAGCAGGTCAACGCTGGGGTGGCCGTGAGTGTGCCACTGCACTCCAGCTTGGGCAACGAAGTGAGACTCCAACTAAAAATAACAACAGCAAAAAC
>NW_007228811.1:0-566 GCF_000164805.1 Carlito syrichta | reverse complement strand
AAAAAAAAAAAAAAGAAAAGAAAAGAAAAGAAAGAAAAGAAAAAGAGAAACTTAAATGGATGAGAATATGCTTCTTATGAGTAAGGAAGAAAGGGTTTCTTGATCTACTACTGGTAAAGATGCTGTGAACATTGCTGAAATGACAAAAAAGGATTTAGAATATTTCCTATACTTAGTTGATAAAGCAGCAATAGGGTGTGAGAGGACTATCAACTTTGAAAGACATTCTACTGGTAAACAGCATCATATGCTACAGAGAAATTTTTCATGAGAAAAGTCAATTAACATGGCAAACTTCACTGTTGTCTTATCATAAGAAATTGTCACAGCTACCCCAACCTTCAGGAACCACCACCTTGGTCAGCTAGCAACATAGAGGCAAGACCCTTCACCAGCAAAAAGATGATAGCTTACTGAAGACTCAAATTATGGTACTATTTTTAAGCAATAAAGTAATTTTTAATTAAGGTATATACATCCTTTTTTAAAGATATAATGCTAGCCCACCTGTAATCCCGCGCCTCTGGGAGGCTGAGGTGAGTGGATTGCTTGAGCCCGCGGGTTCG
>NW_007228810.1:0-586 GCF_000164805.1 Carlito syrichta | reverse complement strand
TCCACTCACCTCAGCCTCCCAAAGGTGGGGGATTACAGGCTGAGCCACCGAGCCTGGCTTGTCTTTATTATTGTAGCTTTATAATAAAGTTTAAGTCTGGGAGTGTGATACTTCCTGCTTTTTTATGGCTGAGTATTGTTTTTAGCCTTTTCACTTAAAGGAGCTTTACAGACTCATGCCAAATAACATTTTGGCTTGATCAAAGAAAAATTAGCAAATAAATAAATAAACCTTAAAGTAGCTAGTCTCGTTATACTTCACTTGGGAATGATTTAGTTGAGGTGATTCTGGGGATAGGAGTTTACTCATTTTGGGCTAGATAGGATCAAGAGCCATCTTTTCCTTAATGGACTTATATCTTTGATATAAGCTCTGAGTAATCAAAATCTACTTGAGATGATAACTTATTCATGACACAAGAAACATCCCTTCACTTTTATAGCATTTTTCACTATATATGATAATAACTCTCAATGAGGGGAAACAGATGGCACCTCTCTGAAATCTAAGATTTGCCTTTTATGCAGTTTTTATTGTAGCAAACATCTTTCTTTATATTTGACAATTAGAACCAAAAAAAAAAAAA
>NW_007228809.1:0-798 GCF_000164805.1 Carlito syrichta | reverse complement strand
CTGCTTTTTTATGGCTGAGTATTGTTTTTAGCCTTTTCACTTAAAGGAGCTTTACAGACTCATGCCAAATAACATTTTGGCTTGATCAAAGAAAAATTAGCAAATAAATAAATAAACCTTAAAGTAGCTAGTCTCGTTATACTTCACTTGGGAATGATTTAGTTGAGGTGATTCTGGGGATAGGAGTTTACTCATTTTGGGCTAGATAGGATCAAGAGCCATCTTTTCCTTAATGGACTTATATCTTTGATATAAGCTCTGAGTAATCAAAATCTACTTGAGATGATAACTTATTCATGACACAAGAAACATCCCTTCACCTTTATAGCATTTTTCACTATATATGATAATAACTCTCAATGAGGGGAAACAGATGGCACCTCTCTGAAATCTAAGATTTGCCTTTTATGCAGTTTTTATTGTAGCAAACATCTTTCTTTATATTTGACAATTAGAACCAAAAAAAAAAAAAGTGGGTTAAAGCTTCAATCTAAGTAGAATACCATATGCAAAAATGGTTGAAAGCACCATGGAAATATGATGTAAAAGCATAAGGAAGCATGGTATATCCTACTGAAAATGTCTTGCATTTCTCACATTTGTAAATCTATGAAATATATCCACTGCCTTCACCCTTCTCGTAAGTCTGCATGCATGTACCTTCACCCTTCCACAATTGCCAACGTGTGTTGGTGTGAAGTTGAATTTGTGCTGTTTGACCACTCCACTCCACACCTCACCAAGCTATTGTTTTCTTTGCCTGGGCTTGTTATCAACCCCATGAATGTCAGTGTTTTT
>NW_007228808.1:0-683 GCF_000164805.1 Carlito syrichta | reverse complement strand
GTGATTCTGGGGATAGGAGTTTACTCATTTTGGGCTAGATAGGATCAAGAGCCATCTTTTCCTTAATGGACTTATATCTTTGATATAAGCTCTGAGTAATCAAAATCTACTTGAGATGATAACTTATTCATGACACAAGAAACATCCCTTCACCTTTATAGCATTTTTCACTATATATGATAATAACTCTCAATGAGGGGAAACAGATGGCACCTCTCTGAAATCTAAGATTTGCCTTTTATGCAGTTTTTATTGTAGCAAACATCTTTCTTTATATTTGACAATTAGAACCAAAAAAAAAAAAAGTGGGTTAAAGCTTCAATCTAAGTAGAATACCATATGCAAAAATGGTTGAAAGCACCATGGAAATATGATGTAAAAGCATAAGGAAGCATGGTATATCCTACTGAAAATGTCTTGCATTTCTCACATTTGTAAATCTATGAAATATATCCACTGCCTTCACCCTTCTCGTAAGTCTGCATGCATGTACCTTCACCCTTCCACAATTGCCAACGTGTGTTGGTGTGAAGTTGAATTTGTGCTGTTTGACCACTCCACTCCACACCTCACCAAGCTATTGTTTTCTTTGCCTGGGCTTGTTATCAACCCCATGAATGTCAGTGTTTTTGTATAAATTGAGCACTTGGAAGACGTTCATATTCTGAATAAAGCATACTCTC
>NW_007228807.1:0-628 GCF_000164805.1 Carlito syrichta | reverse complement strand
TAAGCATTTGCTAGGAATATTATAGAGAAGAGTTAAGATGAAGGGTTATCCTAATTGATGTAATAACAACTTGAACCAAGACTGCCTGTGTTTTACTTATTATTAGTCTCCTCAGGGGAGTTTTTGATGCACTGTAACCTGGGGTCCAGGAAATGAGCAAGGATAGAAAAATGGGAACTCTAAAGGTTATGCTTGAAATGCTCTTACTTATCTTCTGAAGTCAGTTTTCATTTTTTTATGACTATAAAAGCAAGATTTATTGTTAAGACAAATAGTAAGTTATGATTACTTAAGTTTTAGTTCAGTTTTTTGTTTTCCCTGGAGTTAATAGTTGCCTTATTAATTTTCTTCCTTTTTAAGTATATATAGCTAATTAATCTCTAGATGTTCCAACAATTTTATAAAATATTTTGCATTATTATTTTATACATGATCAAATGCACTAGGCCATCCGTCAAGTGCACATGTAACAATTTAGTACCCAGCTGTTAGTTGTGCATCCAATATCAATTTTCCCTGTCTCTTTTACTAATGGAAGCCTGATATTTGTTCATGGTAGTGATATGTCTAGCTTTAACTATTAATTTCCTAGCCTTTTTTTGCAGGAGATATTGATCATACGAGACAG
>NW_007228806.1:6818-52188 GCF_000164805.1 Carlito syrichta | reverse complement strand
AGGATAGATATTTCTTGTTGATGGAGTGAACCTTTTATCATTATGTAGTGGCCCTCTGTATCTTTTTTAATTTTTGATAGCTTAAATGGTATTTTGTCTGAAATTAGGATCGCGACTCCTCCTTTCTTTTGTGTTCCATTCGCCTGAAAATTTGTTTCCCATCCTCTTACTTTGAGTCTGTGTATGTCCTTTCTAGTGAGATGGGTCTCTTGAAGGCAGTATATTGTTGCCTGGTGATATTTTATCCATTTTGTCATTCTATGTCTTTTCAGTGGTGCGTTTAGTCCATTCACATTCAGACTAATTATTGAAATGTGAGAGTTCATCCTTATCATGGAGTTCTTATTGAGTTATTGTTCTTCCACTTGGTTTTTTCTTTTTTTTGTCTTTCTTTTGCTTTTGGGGTTGGTTCGTGTATATTTTATTCTTTTCCCTGTACTCTTGTGAAGAAGGTTGTTCTTTTTTCCTTTTCTTCTGTGTTTAGTACTTTCTTGAGTGTTTCATATAGAGATGGTTTTGTGGCTGCATAAGTTCTTAGGGATTGGATATCTGGGAAAGATTTTAATTCTCCCTCACTGATGAAGCTTAGCTTGGCTGGGTAGGTTATTCTTGGTTGAAATTGTTTATCCTTTAGGACTTTGAAGATAGGGCTCCAAGCTCTCCTAGCCTGCAGGGTTTCTGCAGATAAATCTGCTGCTATTCTGATTGGTCTTCCATGGTGGGTGATCTGGCCTTTTTCTCTTGCTGCCTTTAGGATTTTTTCTTTTGTGCCTACTTTATTTAGGCGAATTATTATGTGTCTAGGAGTTGGTCTTCTCATTTGTTGTCTTGCGGGGGTTCTCTGAATCTCTTGTGTTTGAATTTTTGTATCACTGATTAGATGAGGGAAATTTTCTTGAATGATCTCGTGGAAAGTTTGTTCCAATGTGGTCTCTGTTTCTCTTTCTACCTCAGGGAGTCCGATTATTCTTAGGTTAGGCCTCTTGAGGTAGTCACTCATCTCTTGAAGGTTTTGTTCTGTCTTTTTTAGCTTATTTTCTGTGTTTTTAAGAGTTTGGGTTATTTCTATATTTTGGTCCTCAAGCTCTGAGATTCTTTCTTCTGCTTGGGTAATTCTGCTTTCCATGCTTATCAATTTGTTATTTATTTCATTCACAGTATTCTTTATTACTGTTATCTCAGATATCAGCTCCTTCCTAGTTTCTTCTTGTGTCTCCTCAATTCTTTTTAGTCTCTCCATTATTGTTTTGATATCTGCATTTGCATTTTGAGACCCTTCATTCTGGGGACTTTTCATTGTTTGTATTCCAAAGTCAATTTTCTCAGTGTCTGCTCTCCCAGGCGTCTGGGAGAGACCCATACTCTTCTTTTGGTTTTTCTTCATTTCTGTAGATTTTTCTCCCTTTACCCCTTTCCCTCCCCCTCTTCAATTCTGTTTTTGAGGGAAGGTGGGGTTGCTTTTATTTCTCTTCTGCAATGACCTGTTCTTCCTTATGAGGGTCTTCTGGTTTTGTTCACTTTTCCCTCTGTTTTACAGTCTGTCTATTCAGCAGTTTGCAGTCTTGGTCCCTGTAGTTCCAGCTTCTTAGAAGGCTGAGGCAGAAGGATCGCTGGAGCTCAGTAGGTCGAAGCTGCGGTGGCTGGGAGCATGCCACTATACTCCAGTTGGGTGACAGAGTGAGACTCCAACTGCTGTGCGCGTCAGGCGCCTCCGAGCCCCAGGAGCACCGACATCCGTGCACATCTGGCTTGGTCGCGAGTACCCGGGAGGTGCTGTGCCCGGCCCTGCCCGAGGGCGGGAGCCACCGCCACCGCCACAGCTCAGGTGTCGGGTTAGGGGCGGGAGGGGGGGCTCCGCCCTGCTTGGGCTGTGGGCACCCACCGGCCAACATTTTTCTTACAGATAAAGTAGGCATGACTGTAGCAGACTTGACATCTGTAAGTATACATTTACAATATACATAAATAGACACACTCACCAATATATACCATTTCAATAGCCTCATTTTACAGATGTGGAAATGTAGACTTGGATTAGTTAAAGCTTTACCTAAGGTCACACAGTTTATTAATGAGAGGGATGAAAAAATCATAAGTTGTTGTTTTCTTGAACTTTTACATCCCCTTTTGATACATATACTAGTTTTATGGAGTTGAATGAAGTGCTTAATATCCAGAGGGCCACATCCCCCCCACCCTTGAAAATTACTGATACTCAGAAAATGATCTTATTTTCTGAAAATTTCTACATATCACTAAGATGTGGTAGGAGCATGTTTTCACTCATATTGGAAGCTAAAAAAAGTTGATTTCATAGAAATAGAGAGTAGAATAGGGATTACTAGAAGTTGCAGAGGGTAGAGGATGGGGATTAGGGAGAGACTGGTTAATATAAAATTACAGCTAGATAGGAGAAATAAGTTCTAGTGTGTAGGGTGACTGTAGTTAATAGTAATTTATTGCATATTTTCAAAGAAAATAGAAAAGCAAATTTCAAAAGTTGCAATGCAAAGAAATGATAAATGTTTGCGGTGATTGATATGTTAATTACCCAGATTTGATCATTACACATTGTATGCTTGTATCAAAATATCACATGTATCCCATAAATATGTACAGTTATATGAAAATCAAAAATAAAAGCATTAAGTTATGTTGACACTGTACTGTAGTCTATTAAGTGTGCAATAGCATTGTCCAAAAAACCCTTAATTAATTAATTAGTTAATTTAATTTTATTTTTTTTGAGTTGGAGTCTCACTCTGTGCAAAACGCTTAATTTAAAATACTTTTTTGCTATAAAAATTAAGATGTGGTTGACTTCTGTTTTATATAAATATTATATTAGTTTTCCAAATATAAAATACAAAGTTAAATCATGCATTGCTTTTCCAATTATTCCAAACGTAAAATTAAATCATAATATTCAAAATATTTGTAATATCCTATGGATATTATTATTCTTCTCCCATTACCCTTTCTTCCACTATATACTTAAAAAAGATTTTTTATGGTTATACTCAAAATGTGATTTCACTTAAATATACAGTATATATCTTGTTATAGAATGAATTCTGTTTCCCCTAAATTCAGATGTTGAAGTCCTAATCCCCAGTACTTCAGAATGTAACTGTATTTGGAGATGGGACCTTTAAAGAGGTAATTGAGTTAAAATGAGTCATATGGATGGGCCTAATCCAATATAACGAGTATCCTTATGAGAAGAGGAGATTAGGACACAGACAACACCACAGAGGGAAGACCATGTAAGAACATAGCAAGAAGATGCCCATCCACAACCCAAGGACAGAGGCCTTAGAAAAAAACAAACCTGCCAATACCTGGATCTTGAACTTCAAGTCTCCAGAACAAAAAAGTTCTGTTGTTTAAACCACCCAGTCTGTGGTATTTTGTTATGGCAGACCTAGAAACTAATATACTTGTCAAATTTGCTTCTCATTCTTGCAACAGGAGCCTTGTTAGTTTTTTCTGTATTGTTTCATTTTAGCATACGTGCTGTCAAAGTGAAGAAATGTACATACTTTTCATTTAAAGCTGTGTTCCCTCCGTGCCTAAACCCTTCATGCTTTGCCTTCATATCCCTCTTTCTCCTATTACTTAGGACAACTCACAAGACAACCTTGAAAACAGAAGACATAAAAAAGTGATAGTCAAATCAATAGAAGGCCTATACTGCCCCCTTTCCCCAACTCCCCAAGCAAACAATACAGTTTGTTTCTCTTCTAATCATACTCAAGGAAAATTGCTGGGAGTTGGGATATTCAATAAGAGGACAGAAAATGGAGTTGGTTTATAAAGCAGTGGCTTGGACCCCTGCAAGTCTTTCTAAGACCTGAAGCCACTCTATGAATTATGAGGTTTTTACTGACAATTGGTGCTCTTGATGGTGTTGTTATTCTCATAATTGGTTTCTTCTTTGATTTTTTTTCTTTAATAGTTCAGATGTATAGTTACACTCCTCCATGACTTACCTTCAGGGCCCCAGTCTTTTTCCTCTTGCCCAGTGCACATGAAAAATCTTACAAAATAACCCTCAAGCAAAATGTAAAAGGGGGAGAATCTTCAGTTAGAAATAAATAAACAGACAGAGAAGTAACTCAGGAGGGTTTAGCCTAATGTCTCTGACTTTTCTGGGCTCTATAACTTCCTAATTCGTTAGTTTGTCAATACCCTCTAACTAAGAGCCACCAGTAACACACTCGTAGTTGAATATGTTGGGTTTATCATTCATTACAGCAAGGGAAAACGCACAACAGAGGGAACATTGGTGGTCTCAGTAAGGATGTATCAAAGGCTTTATTATAGGACTTGGGCTTGTGCATGGTGACTAAGGGAGGGTTAAAGAAGCAGGGCTCTGGATTGGATGCTATTAGTTTATTCTATGATTGGGTATCTTAATAAATCTTATCTATAGGGAAGGCAGACAAGCATGAGGCTAAAACTATTTTTGGTAAAGAAGTAGGAGTCACTCATTTTAACTGAGAGAGAAAGTTTGGTATTTTGTGGATTGCACAGTAACCTTTTTTCCCCCCTATACTTAAACAAATTTAGAGAATAGTCTTATTTTGTCTCACTTTCTCATAGTCTCAGATTGAACTTGTCTGATGTTGGTGTTTTAGGTGATTGTTTTATGTCCAACAGAATAACAAGGTCTGGTGAGTGCCAGGCAAGTTTCTAAAAAGTATCCAGCCAGTGCTTGAATGTCAGGGGCTGCTTTTTGTCCTTAGGTTTTCAAGAAAAAACATAATGAACTGACCACTCAATCTAAGTGCTATAATATTAACAATAACTTTAACATCTACTATGTGTTGCCCCCATCTTCTATCCTCTTGCCTCATCCCAAGAGCTAACTGCTTTCCTGAATTTTCTGATTATTGTTACCTTGCTTTTTAAAAATCTCATATATAAGCTTAAAATTCATATTGTATAATCTTGCATATTTTAAATTTAAAAGTTCAATAAATAAAAAGAGTACTGTGCTGAATGTATTTTTCTGGGACTTGGTTTTCTCACACATTATTTTACTCTGATCAACTTATGTTGCTGCATGTAGTTCTAGTCCACTCACGTATGTTGTTGTATAATATTCCATTGTGTGAATTCACTGCATTTTATTTATTCATTCTCTTGTGCTTAGGAATTTATGTTTTTATGCTTTTACATATATAGTGATGCTATGGGATTTCTTGTGATGAACTTTTCTTCTGCGTGTGCAACAGTTTCTTTTGATTATATACCTAGGACAGGAATTGTTGATTTATATATATATATGTGAATGCTCAACTCTGGAAAATAATGTCAAATTGCTTTCAAAAGGGTTGTACAAATTTACAATCCTACCAGCAATGTATAAGAAAGCCCAGTGACCTCTCCTAGACTTGGTATTATCATATTAAGTTTTTAAATCAAATGTATGTAAAATGGCATATCATTTTAATCATAATTTGCTTTTCTCTAATTCCTAAGAAGGAGTGTCATTTTATATATTGAATTGAACTTACACATTTTCTCTTATGTGAAATACTTGTTTATTCCTTTTTTGCATTTTTCTATTAGGTTATTCGTCTTTTTCTTATTGATTTGTAGGGATTCTTTATATATTCTTGTGCTAATGCTTTATTGATTTAATGTATGGCAGATATTTCCTTCCAGCTTGATTGCTTGCCTTCATTTTCTTAAATTTTATTTTTCATAGGTGAAAGTTCTTGATTTTAATGTAATTATGTTAACTTGTTTATGGTTAGAGCTTTTTGTATGCTTTTGAGAATTTTTTCTGTACCCCAATATCAGAAAGATATTTGCTCATATTTTCTCCTAAAAGTTTTTTTATTTTTTTAAAATTTATTTGCTTTTACATCTAAGTTCTTAGTCTATCTGAAGTAGATTTTCACTTAAAAAATATAGACAATCTTCTTTCAGCTCTATTTGCTGAACAACCTTTTCTTTCCTTAGTGTTCTTTGGTACTTCCCATTTTGTCAGAGCTCCATCTGTGCAAGTTTCTGCTTCTGGGCTTTCTGTTCCATTGGCCACATTTTTAACCTTTACTTCTTTCAGTTTTTATCTGTAGAATTGTTATAAGTTTTCCCTAATTGTTTTTATTAAGCTTTTCATTATGCAAAATTTCATATTGCAAAGATAGATACAATGTTGCAATGATCATCCTAATGCCCATCACCAACCCAGCTTCAACAATTATCAAGGAATGGGCAGTGTCATTTCATCTAGACTCCCACCCAAATCCACTTGCTCTCATTCTAAATTAGTTTTGAAGCAAATTCCAAGCACCTTATCTTTTTTCTAAAAATGTTGAGCATGTATCTCAAAAAGATAAGAATGCTTAAGAAAACACAATGATGGTATAATTGTCAAACATGCACTATTAAATAATATTTCCTCAGATATCTTGTCAATGCTCAAATTTTTATTTAAAATGTTTTTACTTGAGTCAATATCCATGTAATGTCTATACCTTGATATTGGCTGATATTGTTCTTAAATATTTTTTAATCTCTAGGTTTCCTAAGATTTCAAAAACAATAAATAAGAAAAAAACCCCAAATACTAGATCTTATTTATTCTATTTAACTATATTTTGTACCCATTAACCATCCCTTCTTACTCTCCTCCTCGTCACTACTCTTCCCAGCCTCTAATAACTATGCCTATTATGTATTCATAATAATTAAAAATAAGACTTTTTTTAAAAAAAAAACAACCCTGTTTTATGTATGTATGTATGCATTTATTTATTTTTGAATCACAGTTTCACTCTGTTGCCCAGGCTAGAGTGCAGTGGCACACTCATGACCACTGCAGCCTCAACCTGATCCTTCTTTCTCAGCCTTCCAAGTAGCTGGAACTACAGGCACGTGCCACCACACCCAGTTAATTTTTTGATTTATTATTATAGAGATGAGGTCTCACCAAGTTGCTCAGGCTGGTCTCAAACTCATCGGCTCAGGCAATCCTTTCACCTCGGCCTCCTAAAGTGCTGGGATTAGAGGCGTGAACCACTGCACCTGGCCACAACCCAATTTTAAAATGGGGAAAAATTTAAACAGACACATCACCAAAGAAGATAACACAGATGACAAATAAGGATATGAAGATGATGTTCAATATCATATGCCACTAGACAACTGCAAAGTAAAACAACAATGACAGCAAACAACAAACATCCACAATATGGAACTATATGGATATATATATATGTGTATATCCATTATGTTTATCCATTCACCTGTTAAAGGACATCCTGATACACATTTGCATGCAGGTTTTTGTGTGGACATAAGTTTTCAGCTCATTTTGGAAAATACCAAGGAGTGTGATTACTAGATTATTTAACAATATTATGTTTAGTTTTGCATTAAGCTACCAAACTGGCTGTACTAGTTTACATTTCCATCAGCAATGAATGAGACTTCCTGTTTCTTCACATTCTCACCAGCATATAGTTATTGTCAGTGTTCTGAATTTTAGGCATTCTAAGAGGTGTGTACTATTGTTTGTTGGTAACCATTTGTCACGAACTTCCCTGGAACCACTCTGCTTCAAGTCACTATCATTTCTTGACTGGATTACTGTAGTAGTTCTAACTGAACTCCCTGATTCTACCACACTCACCTACCTGTTTTCCATTTTATAAGTTTTATTATGAATATCTGGAGTACAAGTGAGGATTAACTACGCAAGTAGGATGCATGCAGGTGAAGTTTGGGTTTTTTTTTTTTTTTAAGTTGGAGTCTCACTCTGTCGCCCAGACTGGAGTGCAGTGGCCGCTCCCAGCCACCGCAGCCTCGACCTGCTGGGCTCCGGCGATCCTTCTGCCTCAGCCTTCCAAGTAGCTGGAACCATAGGTGCACACTATGACGCCCGGTTAAGGTCTCCCCAAGTTGCCCAGGAGGGTCTTGAACCGGTGGGCTCAGGCAATCCACTCACCTCGGCCTCCTAAAGCACTGGGATTACAGGCTGAGCCACCGAGCCCGGCCTAAAGTTTGGGTTTTTAACTGGCCTTCACTCCCCGTAGAAGTAGACCAGGTACCTTTGTGTTGTCATGTGTCCCCCACCCTCCTCTCGCCATCCCTCCCCTAGCAATGCCCAGCAACTGCTGATCACTCCCTTGTGCTAATGTGACTAATGTTCAAGGCCCTCTTACAAGTGGGAACATATGGATTTCAGTTCTTGGTTTCTGTGATAGTTCAATTAGTATCATGGTCTCCAGCTCCATTCAATTTGGTACAAAGTCCATGGTTTTATTCTTTATTGCATAATACTCCATCATATATATGCACCAAATTTTCTTTGCTTAGTCTGCTTTTGATGGGCGGTAGGTTTGGTTCCATGTTTTTGCTATTGTGAATACTGTGACAATAAACATGCAGGTGTCTTTTTTGTAGAACAATTTATGTTCCTCCAGGTATATTCCCAGGAGAGGATTGCTGGATCATATGGAAGGTCAATTTTTAGTTCTTTTTGGAATCACCCCACTGCTTTCCATAGTGGTTGAACTAGCTTGCACTCCCACCAACAGTGTAGAAGCGGTCCCTTTTCTCTGCACCTGTGGCAGTATCTGTTGTTTTTTTGACTTATTAATGGCAGTCATTCTTACCAGAGTTAGATGGTATCTCATTGTAATTTTGACTTGCATTTCTCTGATGATTATTGTGGCTGAGCATTTTTTCATGTCTGTGGCTGTTTGTATACCATCTTTTGAGAAGTTCATGTCCTCTGCCCATTATTTAATTATGGATCCTTTTAATGGGGTTATTTTTTTTTTTCCTTTCACTTTGTTTGAGTTCCTTGTAGATCTTGGATGTTAGGCCTTTGTCAGGTGCATACTTCGCAAATACTTTTTACCATTCTGTAGGTTGTCTCTTTACTTTCTTGCTGGTTTCTTTTGCTGTGCAAAAAAGCTTTTCAATATGATGAGGTCCCACTTGTTTATCTTAGCTTTTATGGCATTTGCTTTTGGGGACTTGGTCAAGAATTTGTTGCCTACTCCAATATGCATAAGAGTGTTTTCTATGTTTCTTCTAGGAGTCTTATAGTTTGGGTTTTACGTTTAGATCTTTGATCCATTTTGAGTTGATTTTTGTATATCGCATTAGGTAGGGGTCCAGTTTCATTCTTCTCCATGTGGTAAGCCAGTTTTCCCAGCACCATTTGCTAAATATGGTCTCCTTTCCTCAGTGATTGTTACTGGTGGCTGTGTCAAAGGTGAGTTGGTTCAGAGACCATGTTTTTGCTTCCAGAATCTCTGTTCCATTGGTCTATGTGCCTATTCCTGTACCAATACCATGGTGTCTTGTTTACCATATCCTTGTAATCAAGTTTAAAGTCTGGAAGTATGGTACCTCCCACTTTGTTCTTTTTACTGAGAATTGTTTTGGCTATTCGTGCTCTTTTCTGTTTCCATCTGAATTTCTGTATTGTTGTTTCCAGGTCTGAAAAAAAAAGTGATGTTTGTAATTTGGTGGGTATTGCATTGAATCTGTAGACTGCCTTGGGTAGGATGGGCATCTTGACAATATTGATGCTTTCAATCGATGAGCATGGAATATATTTCCATTTGTTTGTGTCATCCTTGATTTCTTTGAGCAATGTTTTGTAGTTCTCTGGTTAGGTGGATGGCAGGATATTTCATTTTTGTGTGTATGGCTATTGTGAATGGGATTGTGCTTTTTATTTGGTTCTCCTCCTGCTTGTTGCTGGTGTATAAAAATGCAACTGTCTTTTGCACATTAATTTTGTAACCTGAGATCTGCCTATTTTCACCACACCATCTGGAATGTCATTATTCTCACTCTTGCTCACTCTCCTTCCTCCAAAAGCAGTTCCATGTCTATTGTTTTGGATACTCCATAGACCCTTTTCACCTGGAATTTCATGTCCTTCACTTCTGGAACATTTTTCTGATTTATTTTTGGTCATTTATTCACTGTCATTTTCTATATTTTCTTTCTGGAATTCATATTATTGAGATATTTGATTTATTAAATCCAATTAAAAAGTATTTTCTTTCCCATGAATTATCTCTTTGCCATTTTGCTGAACTTTCTGGGAAATTTTCTCAACTTTATCTTTCAAATTTCTATTGTGTTTTTCATTTTTGCTGTTATGTATTTAACTATTAAGGGCTCTGACACTATTACACAATTTCTCTCATTATCTGCTGTTATTTTTTTGTTGCATGTATTTGCTGTATATTTTCTCAGGCAGTATGTCATGCTTATACCTTACTTTTGCTGTCATCTTTAAATGTCCCCTGCTTTTTTTTCTTTTGCAGATACTCCTTCTTCAAAACAGTGTATCACCTCTTCTCTCTGCATTCTTTCTGATGTTTTTTGTGGGTAGACTAGGTTTTGCTGCAGTAATAACCAATTTGCATATCCTGGGGACTTAAAGAAAATGGTTTATTATTTACACTGTATTCCATTGAGGTCTGGCTAGAAGGTCTGCCCTGTGTCTTTCTCACTCCAGAATTCAGACTGATGAAGAAGCCTCATTTTGGAGCTTTGTCAGTTGTGAGGGAAGAAGTAAAGAGAATGTAGCAGGCACAAACTTAATCTTGAAGCTTCTGCCAGAAACTGATAGATGTTATTTCTACTCAGTTCCTTTGGCCAAAGCAAGTTGCATGATCACATATAACTTCAAAGGAGGGGTAGACACCAACCACTGAGGAGAGGAGAACCTGTTCAGTAAATGGTGCTGGAAAAACTGGCTGAAGAAGATTAAAACAAGATCCCTACCTATCACCATACACAAAAATCAACTCTAAACAGATCAAAGTCTTAAATGTAAAACCTCAAACTATAAGAACCTTAGAAAATGCAGGAGACACCCTTATGGAAATTGGAACTGGGAACCAATTCCTGATCAAAACCCCAAGCGTCCATGCCATAAGAGAAAAGATGGACAAGTGAGACCTCATCAAACTGACAAGCTTCTGCAAAGCCAGAGAAACCATTGAGAGAGCAGTGAGACAGCCCACAGAATGGGAAAAAATATTTGCCAACTGTATATCTGACAAAGACTTAACATCTAGGATCTACAGAGAACTCAAACGTGCCAAAAAGAAAAAAAAAAAACAGCCCCATTAAAAAGTGGGCAAAAGATATGAATAGACACTTCTCAAAAGAAGACATATGAACAGCCAACAGATACATGAGAAAATGCCCAGCCACACTAGTCATCAATGAAATGCAAATCAAAACTACACTGTGATACCACCTAACTCAGGATGGCCATAATCAATAACTCAAAAAACAACAGATGCTGGAGAGGATGCAGCAATAAGGGAACATGTCTACACTGTTGGTGGGAGTGTAAACTAGTACAGCCTTGGTGGAAAACAGTGTGGTAATTTCTAAAAGATCTAAAAATTGACCTCCCATGCAACATTGCAATCCCGCTACTGGAAATATGCCTGAAGGAACTCAAATCACTCTATGAAAAAGATACATGCACACACATGTTTATTGCAGCATTATTTACAATAGCAAAAACATGGAACTAATCATGCTGCCCGTCAAAAGAGGACTGGATAAAAAATGTGATACATATACACAATGGAATATTAAGCAGCCATAAAGAAGGGCAAAATTAGGAACTTCACGGCAACTTGGATGCACTTAGAGTCTATAATACTGAGTGATCTATCACAGAAACAAAGAAACTGAGTATCACATGTTCTCACTCATAAGTGGACCTTGAACAACTATCATAATACTATAAGAAAGGGATTGGCAGTAGTGGAAAACTGCCAGGGGAAGGGGGGGACACACCTCATCAACAAGGGTACCTGCATAATGAACAATTGTATGCCTAACCCTGAATTGTACCCCACATATTAAAAATTTAAATTTTTTTTAAAAGGGGGGTGGATAAATGCAATCCTTCTGTTTGCCCAGATGAAGAGAGAAGGACCAGAATATTTATAAATAATCCTAATGACTATTGCACACAGATCTTGCTAGGTACTATAATTTTTTTTTAAGTTTATGCTACTCTGTCAGTTTCCCAACAGGTGCTTACACCTAAGATTTCCCTTCTCTTAAGTTCCTAGTATTCCTTTTTTCCCTGAGTCATAGTCTCACTTTGTTGCCCAGGCTGGAATACATTGGTATGATCACGACTTACTGCTGCCTTGACCTCCTGAGCCCAGATGATCCTTCTGCTTCAGTTTCCTGAGTAGCTGGGATTACATGCATGCACCACCATGCCCAGCTAACTTTTTAAAACTTTTTGTACAGACAAGTCTTGCTGTTTGCCCAGGCTGGTCTCAAACTCCTGGGCTCAGGCAATCCTCTTGCCTTGTCATCCCTAAGTGCTGGGATTACATGTATGAGGCACCATGCCCATCCCTCGTATTCCTTTAGTATGTGATTTGCTTTGTGCTGGTGTAGTAACTAAGTCTTCATTCACTTTTATGGAAGTGAATTCTTTTCTATTCCAATTTTAATCTGTTTCCATCTATTATTTTTCTACCGATGCCTGAAAATAGTGTAAAAGTCAAGTTCGTCATACTTTACAGTTTCATCAATGGTTGACTTCTCTCTCTTATGACTTCCTTATAAGAAGAATCTCATTTAATTATATATCACTTAATTACATTAACATGACCTTCTATTAGAGGATTATTTCTCAGGCTAATATGTTTATTGCTGGAGGGATTTCTGTTTTCAGTATTTAACAGTGTTTTGATCTTTGTCATCTGTTTTGAAGAAACTTCTACCTCATCCTTGCCATTAGGCCCTGAGTTTGTCATATTAGGTACATCTGTTACTTAGAGAAATGGTTTAGCCAGAAGATTTGCATATGCTCAGATACAGCAATTAGTGTAATCAGGGTTTTTTCATGTGCAGTGGTTCAGTGAACAATTAAAACAGTGAGATACTATTTTCTCCTAACAAAAAAGGAGGAAAATGTGTTCCTCATTGGAGAGGAGTTAGTACAAATAATACATTCAACTATGATTAGCAGCAGCCAAACTTGGTAAAATCAGGATTAAAAATAATATTCACAAATGAAAAGTTACAAAAGTATTCATCTCTGTTGGTCCAGGAATCTCCCCTTTGAGAATTTAGGAATATTTTTAAAAACTAAAAGTTCCAAATCTCAATATGTTTATTGAAAAAACTGAGAAGCAACTTAAACATTCAAAACTAGCAGGTATTTTACTTAGTACATAAAGTCTCTGATGAGTACTGAATGGTTTCTATGAAATTTTGGTAATTGCACTTCGGGCAGACTTCAACCTTTTGCTTCCTGTGGGATCCAGTGCCTGGCTGGGTGATAGTGGAATAGTCTGATTACCAATAAGTCTGATTTCCATTCATATGTGGATCTCTACTGAAACCTGTTGTGGAAGGTTCTTGTAATAAACAAAATACCCAGGAAGTAAAGAAGCTACTTCCATCTGATTATTCATGATAACGCTTATCAGCAAGCTATAGCTATAGTTGTCCTTCTCTTAAGCATTTTTATTCTCTCTAGGTCAGTGTCTTTCTTAAATGCTGGGCCATGAACTGGTACCTGTCAGTGGCCTATTAGGAACAGGGATGCACAGCAGGAGGTGGGCAGTGGGCCAGCAGAGCTTTGATGCTGTCAGATCAGTGGTGCCATTAGATTCTCATAAGAGTGCAAGCCCTATTGTGAACTTGCACATGAGAGGGAACCAGGTGGCCTGCTCCTTGGGAGAATCTAATGTCTGATGATCTGAAGTGGAGCTGAGGTGGTGATTAGCAGGGAGATCTGACTGCTCACCCCCCACCCCTGCCCATGGAGAAATTGTCTTCCACGAAACTGGTCCCTGATGCCAAAAAGGTTGTGGACTGCTGCTCTAGGTGATCCCAGAGCTTAATCACTATCACATTAGGTGGGGCTTGTAAAACTAATATATTCACAAGTGGGGAAGTTTTTTGGGGAAAATATTCATAGATTTTTATTTGAGTGGAATTATTAAAATTTATTTTTTGTTTTCAGTATACATTAGAATAAACAACAGTTGCATAAACTATTTAAATAATAGGTCATAGTATGATAATAATAATGATAACTAACACTTTAACCCTTACTGTGTGCAAATTACAATTTATGTGCTTTATATACATCATATATTTTAATTATCACAACCATATAAAATAGAAAGACAGTACTTCTTTGGCTTATACTTTTGACTTGAGTTAGATCATTATGTCAGTAGAAGATTGTGAAAAGTGTGAGTTTGTTTCACTGTGAATGAACCCTTACCTTAAGCCTTATATTAAGTTAATTTTTTTTCCTGAATCTGAAGTTCATTGTTACCTTCATATTAGGACTAAGAATGCTTTATTTGAGCCGGGCTCGGTGGATCAGTCTGTAATCCCAGCGCTTTGGTAGGCTGAGGTGAGTGGATTGTCTGAGTCCACGGGTTCGAGACCCACCTGGGCAACTTGGCGAGACCTCATCTCTACAATAAATAAAAAATCAGCCAGGTGTGGTAGCGCACGCCTGTGGTTCCAGCTACTTGGAAGGCTGAGGCGGAAGGCTCGCCAGAGCCCAGCAGATTGAGGCTGCGGTGGCCGGGAGCAGCCACTGCACTCCAGTCTGGGCGACAAAGTGAGACTCCAACTCAAAATAAATAAATAAATAAAAGAATGCTTCGTTTGGCCACATGATAATATACTAATTATTTCTATAATAATTATTACTATATAAGTAATACATATATAAAAAATAAATTATAATATAAAGATAAAGAGAAGAAAAATAAATTGCCTCAAATGTAAGTACTGATAATATTTTAGTCTGTTTTCTTTCAAACTGTCAAAATAAAATATAAATGTCCTTGAAAGTGGGCATAGATAAGACAATTTGCAGTTATTTGTTTAATTAGAAAATTTGAAACCGAGATTTTAGGTACAACTTATAAATTTTATGATTTTATTAATAAATCTAGTTATCCAAAATCCCATATATATTTTAAACTTCATTTACTATAGTAATCATTTCACTATGTATATTAAACTTCATGTTATACATCAGAAATATATATAGTAAAAGTAAATAAATTGAATGTATTTTTGTAAGTCCTTCAAGCACGTTTTACAAGAAATTCTTCACATATATCTACACTCTATTTTATTTAAATTATGCACGTGGATTATAAATCTTAAATAAGATAATCTTTAAGTAATTAAACAGCCTAGTTTATAACAAACTTATTGATTATCTTATAGTTTTAACGTTAAAATCACATATTCTACATCAAAATCACAAAGCTAATATGTCAAATTCTTTTTTTAAGATGTGGGGTACAATTCAGGGTAAGGTATACTAACGTTGATTATGCAGGTACCCTTGTTGATGAGGTGTGCCCCTCCCTCCCCTAGCAGTTTCCCTCATCTGCCAATCCCATCCCCCATCCCCTGGCAGTTTCCCACTACTGCCAATCCCGTTCTTATAGTGTTATGATAATTGTTCAAGGTCCACTGATGAGTGAGAACATATGGTAGTCTGTTATTTGTTTCTGTGATAGATCACTGAGTATGATCAAATCTAAATCCATCCAAGTTGCTGCGAAGGCCATATGTTTGTTCTTATTGGCTGCATAATATTCCATTGTGTATATGTACCACATTTTTTATCCAGTCCAGCTTCGACGGGCAGCATGGTTGGTTCCATGTTTCTGCTATTGTGAATAGAGCTGCAACAAACATATGTGTACAGCTATCTTTTTTGTAGAATGATTTGAGTCCCCTGGGTATATTCCCGATAGGGGAATTGCAGGGTCATATGGAAGTTCAATTTCTAGTTCTTTCAGAAATCACCACACTGTCTTCCAAAGAGGTTGTGCTAGTTTGCATTCCCACCAGGAGTGTAGAAGCATTCATTTTCTCCGCATCCTCTCCAGCATCTGATGTTTGTTTTATTAATGATGGCCATTCTTACTGGGGTTAGGTGGTATCTCAATGTGGTTTTGATTTGCATTTCTCTGATGATGAGAGAGGCTGAGCACTTTTTCATATGTCTGTTGGCTGCCCGTATATCTTCTTTTGAGAAGTGTCTATTTATGTCTTTTGCCCACTTTTTAATGGGGCTGTTTGTTTTTTCCCTTTCGGCGTGTTTGAGTTCTTTATAGATTCTAGATGTTAGGCCTTTGTCAGATATACAGTTGGCAAATATTTTTTCCCATTCTGTGGGCTGTCTCCTTGTTCCCTTGACAGTTTCTTTTGTTTTGTAGAAGCTCCTCAGTTTGATGAAGTTCCACTTGTCTATCTTATTTCTTATGGTATGGGCACTTAGGGTTCTGATCAGGAATTGGTTGCCAGTTCCAATTTCTATAAGGGTGTCTCCTGTGTTTTCTAAGATTCTTACAGTTTGAGGTTTTACGTTTAGGTCTTTGATCCATTTAGAGTTAATTTTTGTGTATGGTGATAGGTAAGGGTCCTGTTTCAATTTTCTGCATGTGATCAGCCAGTTTTCCCAGCACCATTTACTGGATAGGGTCTTCTCTCCCCAGTGGTTATTGTTGGAGACTTTGTCAAAGATGAGTTGGTTAAGAAATTGATGCTTTGCTTCTGGAATCTCTATCCTGTTCCATTGATCTATATGCTTGTTCTTGTACTAATACCAGGCTGTCTTGATTACTGTAGGCTTATAGTAATGTTTGAAGTCTGGAAATGTGATACCTCCTGTTTTGTTTCTTTTGCTAAGGATTGTTTTGGCTATTCATGGTCGTTTATGTTTCCATATGAATTTCTGTATTGTCCTTTCCATGTCTGAGAAGAATAATGTTGGTAATTTAATGGGTATTGCATTGAATCTGTAGATCCTTTGGTAGGATGGACAATGTTGATTTTTCCTATCCATGAGCATGGAATATTTTTACATTTGTTTGTGTCTAATTTGATTTCTTTGAGCAGTGTTTTGTAGTTCTCATTGTAAAGGTCTTTCACTTCTCTGGTTAGGAAGATGCTGAGGTATTTCATTTTGGGGGTGACTATTGTGAATGGGATCGTGCTTTTAATTTGGGTCTCTGCCTGCTTGTTGTTGGTGTTTAGGAATGCAACTGTCTTTTGCACATTTATTTTGTACCCTGAGAGTTTGCCAAAGTCTTTTATCAGTGCTAGCAGGTTTTTGAAGATTCTCTTGAATTTGTTTTTTGTTGTTGTTGCTTAGGTTTTATTTCTCTCCAATCCAACTAGATGTGGAAGGGAATAAGGAAAATATGGAACCCAAATAATTGTAGTGAGAGCACAAAGTTTATAGGGATACTGCGAGCAAATGGAATGGGTGGGGGGCTTTCCTGAGCTACAGAAGGAATGATCTTGTAGTTTAAGATAAAACAAGTTAAATTTATTAAGTTGTCCACAGTCAGCAGTGGTGATCTTCTTGCTGGTTTTGCCATTCTTGGACCCAAATCCCTCCATGGCTTGCACAACATTCATGCCCTCTTTCACCATGCCAAAAACCATATGCTTCCCATCCAACCATTCAATCTTAGTAGTGCAGATGAAAAGCTGGGAACCGTTTGTGTTGGGTCCAGCATTTGCCATGGACAAGATGCCAGGACCTGTAGGCTTCAAGATGAAGTTCTCATCATCACATTTCTCCCCATAGATGGACTTGCCACCAGTGCCATTATGGCATCTAAAGTCACCACCCTGGCATATAAAACCTAGAATAATTCTGTGAAAACAGGAACCCTTATAACCAAATCCTTTCTCTCCAGTGCTCAGAGCATGAAAGTTTTCTGTTGTCTTTGGAACTTTGTCTGCAAACAGCTCGAAGGAGATGCGGCCCAAGAGCTCGCCATTGATGGCAATGTTGAAGAACTCAGTGGGGTTGACCATGGCTGATGGAAAAAGGCTCAAGGCAGCAGCATCTGCATAGCCTCTCTTGGATTTTCAAGGTATAGGGTCATATCATCAGCAAAGAGGGACAACTTGACTTCCTCTTTTCCTGTTTGGATACCCCTGATTTCCTTCTCTTGTCTAATTGCCCTAGCTAGGACTGCCAACACAATGTTGGACAAGAGGGGCTAGAGTGGGCAGCCTTGTCTTGTTCTAGTTTTCAGGGGAAATGTTTCTAGTTTCTGCCCATTTACCAATATGTTAGCTGTGGGTTTATGTCAAATTCTTTAATACAGCAAATTCTCAAACGATACTAATAGTTTAAATACTAAATGTACATAAAAATGTTATTATGGGCTTGGTTTACTTTTTTCATACTTAATTTTAGATTTCCTTAGTTGTTTCTAGGGAAAGAAACACATTTGAGATTTCCATTTCAGGACACTGAGGTTGTTTTATCAACTAGAATTTTTGTTGTTGTTGTTTCATTTGGAGTCTCACTCTGTCACCTAGGCTGGAGTGTAGTGGCATGCTTACGGCCATCGCAGCCTCTACCTGCTGAGCTCAGCCTTCCGAGTAGTTGGAATTACAGGCATGTGCCACCATGCCTGGCTAATTTTTTGATTTATTGTAGAAATGAGGTCTCGCCAAGTTGCCCACGCTGGTCTCGAACCCGTGGGCTCAGGTCTCCCAAAGTGCTGGGATTATAGGCGTGAGCCACTGCACCCAGCTCAACTAGAATTTTTTTTTTTTGAGTTGGAGTCCCACTCTGTCGCCCAGACAGCCTCGACCTGCTGGGCTCCGGTGATCCTTCTGCCTCAGCCTTTCAGTAGCTGGAACTACAGGCCTGCGCTACCACGCCCAGCTAATTTTTTGATTTATTGTAGAGATGAGGTCTTGCCAAGTTGCCCAGGCAGGTCTCGAACCTGCAGACTCAGGCAATCCACTCACCTCAGCCTCCCAAAGCGCGGGATTACAGGCTGAGCCACCGAGACCGGCTTCAACTAGAATTTTTAAGCAGACTTATTATTTGATAATCTCCCACAACTTTGAAGGACAACTTCTGCCATTCTTTATAGTCTAGAAAACAATAGGGACTTCATGTAGAAAATGTTGGTTTCTCTGAAGTTCAAGGCACCATTGTATATACATCTTTTTCTATTTCTTTTTCCTTTTTTCAGCCTACTCACAGATGTTTCTGTTTCCCTAATACAAGTGTGGCTAATTTTCTTCACTGCTTGTTTTGATTTTTTTCTTCTTTTAAAACATTTTAATGCCTTCCTATCTGGTTCTAATGATATCTCAATGTCATATCCTTTACAGCCTTCTTTAATTTTTAATCACTATTAAGTTTATCATATGGTTTGGGTAGATGAAAATCTCTATTATTTTTAGTTTTTTTCTGTCTACCAGGCCACAACTCTCATAGATAGTTATAAGACATCCAACTGAATTCCGTATGTCATATGGGTGTTTGTTTGGCCTTATGATCTCAACACTAAAGTCATGCTAGTAAAAACTTTTTCAAATGCAATATGTATATACATAGTCCTTTAAAAATTAAATCACATTATGCATGTTGCTTTGTTACTTTGTTTTTTAACTTAATAAAAAACAATGAAGGTATTCTAAAATGTGCCATTTAGAATTATTTCTGCTGAAAGTAACTGAAAACTACAACTTCAAATGACTTAAACTATAATGAGATTGTATTATTCTCATGTACCATGAATTACTGGATAGGGGAGATCCAGGATTGGTTGATAAGGGTCATAGAGCATAACCAAAGACATCTCAACTTTTGACATTGTTTTTATCTAGCTGCCCTCATAGCCATAAGAAGACCAAGACAATTTTAGATGTCACATGCAGGCATGATATAAAAATGCCTAGTGGAAGAAGGTAGACTGTTTTTTTCCTGTGTTCCTTTTTCAATGGCAAGAAAGCTTTTCCCAAAGCATACCCATCAGATCTCTTATAATGTCTTATTGCCCAGAAATGAATCACATATCACACCCAAATCTACCACTATTAAAAGGATCGCGATTACAATGATTGTGTTAGATTCATTAGCGATTGCCATCTGGTCAGGCATGAGTGGTATTAGACACGTAGCTAGCCCACAGAATCTGCTACTTCATGTAAGTCGATACAAACCCTCACCATCATGCTTAAATAACTATCGTATTTCAGTATATGGAGCTATCAAGATTATTTAACCACTCTCCTATTGTGAACACGTACACATGTAATTTTTGTAATGTTATAACACATATCTTCGTATATACATTTTAGTGCACTATGATGCACTGAGAAATCATTAGTGTTTAATGATTTCTTTATAATTTATATCTCCTTAAGAAAGTGCTGGGTTAGGGTAGGAACATTTTTTATAATACATTTGATATTTACTGCTAAATTTCTATTCAAGAAAGTTTATGCCAATTTGCATTCCCACGAGAAATTTTTGAGACCCTTTTCTCTAAAATCTCATTTAAATGATTTAAATGATTTTCTGCATAAGTGAAAAGTGATACCCAATAATTGTTATATTAGCATTTGAAAACTATATTTTAAACAAGAATACATTTATAAATATTCAAATACAAAACACTCAATGACATTCAGTAAAAAAATTCCCTTCCTCCTTAATTTGCATTTATTGTTAATACTACTGAAGCTGAATGTTTTTTCAGCTACTGATCATTCCTAGTGATTCTATTGTGTTTGTATGTATGAATGATTTGTTAATTTGCATTCTACAATATTTTGATGCCTATTTTTTTCTTTTTTTGAATCAGAGTCTCACTCTGTCACCCAGGCTGGAGTACAGTGGCATGCTCATGGCCACTGCAGCCTCTACCTGCTGGGCTCAGGTGATCTTTCTCCTCAGCCTTCCAAGTAGCTGGAACTACAGGTGCATGCTACCACGCCCAGTTAATTTTTTGATTTATTGTAGAGATGAGGTCTCACCAAGTTGCCCAGGCTGATCTCAAACCCATGGGCTCAGGCAATCCTCTCACCTTGGCCTCCCAAAGTGCTAGGATTATCGGTGTGAGCCACCACAGCTGGCCAATGCTTATTTTTAATTTTCATTCTTATTTCACTGAAAAAATTATTAATCCATGGTCTTTTATATGTGTGTTGCATATATGTTTTCCTAACTTTGATGATTATTTTCATATAAACATTTATGGGTTCTTCCTTTTTAGCTTTGCTCATGGCCTGCCTGCTCTTGCTTTTATACTTAGAAAGGCTCTTAAACCCTAAAATCAAATAAATACTGGCATATATTCCTTGCAATTTTTAAATGATTTCATTTAACCCTTTATCTTACTGAAATAAAAAGAGTATCTAAAATCATTTTGCAAAATTTTAATGATATGCATGGTTGTCTATCATTTAATGTTAAGTGGAAAATAAGTATACAAAACAGTATATTGGAAAATTTGTCAAAAGGAAAGATCAGTGTATTCATATGATTGCATAGAAAAAAAGTTGGGACTTTAGTTTCTGCTCCAATATGTAAAGAACTTGAAGTCATCACTCCCATCCTTACAACAACAAATCTGAACACACTGAAAACAACTTTTTTTAGACTCACTAGAGAATTGAGGTCACAGGACAAAACACACCCTCAAAATTCAGAGAGACAAGTGAATCCATTGAGTCACAGATCTATTGCTTACCTGGAGCAGAGTCCAGTAGAGTCATAAACATGAACACTTAAATGGTAATGTTGACCAATTACTGAAGGCTCAGTGTGGACTAGGGTGAGAGTAAGAAGCTTCTAGGGTCCACATTTTTAGTGGTCTCTTACACTTTTGTAGGAGCCCCACCTAGAGGTATACTAAAATTATTCTCCATAAAAAGGCTTACTCTCCAAGGAAAAATACCAGAGCTTTATCCCAGCTGAGGGGAAGAGCTTATCTGTGACTTCAGCCACTGCTAACCTTTCTGTATCACCCAAGGAAGGAAAAATCTAAGAAACATTTAAGATTATAGCCCAGGGACACAGGCCCATCAAGATACTGAGATTGAAGTCCAAGATACTAGAATACTTCCTCTCCTACACACCTTTCCACCACATCAACAGGATCTCATTATAAAAACACTGAATTACAGCTGAAATAGTTGCAAATCATGTGCTCTATTCAAGAAAGAGTTCATAGGGAAGCAACAACAATACAGCAGAGGAGAAAAAACAAAGACACTAGAGGATTTTGAAGCTTCTGACTTAATAAGTCCCTCCTTATTCATGGTTTTACTTTTGTAGTTACAGTTACCCACAGTTAATTGTGGTCTGAAAACATTAAATGAAAAATTCCATAAGTAAACAATTTATAAGTTTTAAGTTGCACATTGTGCGGAGTAGCATGATGAAATTTCATGCCATTTTGCTTCGTCCATCCTTTTGTCCAGTGTAAATCATCCCTTTGTCTAGCATCCCTTTGTCCAGCACACTGTATATGCTACCTATTATTATTCACTTAGTAGCTGTCTCAGTCATCAGACCAACTGTTGCAATATTGCAGTGCTTATGTTCTAGCAGCCTTTATTTTACTTAATAATGGCACAAAAGTAATGATGCTGGCAATTCAGATAAGCCAAAAAGAATCCACAAAGTGCTTCCTTTAAGTGAAAAGATAAAAGCTCTTGACATAATAGGGGGAAAAATCATATGTTGAATTTGCTAAAATCTATAGTAAAAATGAATCCTTAATATGTGAAATTGTAAGAAAGCAAACAAATGCATGCTAGTTTTGCTACTGCACCTCAAACTGCAAAAGTTACAGCCAAAGAGTGTGATAAGTGCCTATTTAAGATGGAAATGGCATTACATTTGTGGTTGAAGACATCAAAAATAATTTGTTTCAATTGATGGCAATGTGTTGCATCACAAAGCACTGGGCCTGTACAAAGACGTCAGCAAGGGACCTCTTGAAATGAGTTACACCAAGCCATTTACTGCAAGTGAGGGATGGTTGCAAAGATTCAAGAATAAGTTCGGACTGAAAAATACAAAAAATTACTGAAGAGTCTGCATCTGCCAATTATGACATATAGGGTTTGGTACTATCTATGGTTTTAGGCATACACGGAGGTCTTGTAATGTGTCTTCTGTGGACAAGAGGGGTATCAGTCCATTTTGTGTTGCTATAAAGGAATACCTGTGACTGGGTAATCTATAAAGAATAGAGGTGTATTTGGCTCATGGTCCTGCAGGCTGTACAAGAAGCATTATGCCAGCATCTGCTTGGCTTCTGGTGAGGGACTTAGGCTGAGGGTGAAGGGGAGCTGGCATGTAACAAAATCACACGGTGAGAGAGGAACCATGAGAGGGCAAGGGAGAGGTGCCGGCCTCTTTTTAAATAAACAGTGCAGTGGGAACTCATAGAGTGAAAACTTACTCCACCCCATGACCCAAACACCTCTAGCACTGGAATCAAATTTCAGCATGAGGGTTGGAACAGACAAATATCCAAACTATTACATTCCACTCCTGGTCCTCCAAAAGTCATGTCCTTCTTATATACAATTTAAAATCATTCTACATCAAAAGTAACCCCCTAAAGTTTTAACTCATTTAAGCATCAACTCAAAAGTTTAGAGTTTCATCTGAGATTTAAGGGAAGTTTCTTTCAGTTATGAGCCTGTATGATAAAAAACAAGTTATTTACTTCCAAGATATAATGGCTGTACAGGCACTGGACAAATATTCCCATTCCAAAAGAAAGACATGGACCAGAAAAAGGGGGATAACAGGCTCCATGTAAGTCTGAAACCCAGCGGGGGAGATAAAGCTCCAAAATAATTTCTGACTCCATGTCCTGCATCCTAGGCACACTGGTGTGAGGGGTGGTGTTTCTAAGCCTTGGACAGATGCATGCCCATGGCTTTTTCTGGGCACAGCCCGCATGACTGCTTTCACAGGTTGGAGTTGAATATCTGCAGCTTTTCCAGGCTGAGGTTGCATACTGCAAGTGGCCTTATAATCATGTGGTCCCTGTGAAAGCCCCACCAACGCAGCTCCACTGGGAATTGACTAGTGGGAACTCTCTGTGGCAGCTTTACCCTGTGGCAAGCTTCTGAGCACCCAGGTTTTCCAATACATACTCTGAAATCTAGGTGGAAACCACCACACCTCCACTGCTCTTGGATCTTGGGCACCTGCATACTTAAAACCATGGGAATGTGACCAAGACTTATGGTTTGAACCATCTGTAGCAGCAGTCCAAGCAGTACTTATGGCTATTTGAGCCATGGCTGGAGCTGAAGCAGGTGGGATGCAGGGAGCAGCATCCCATGGTAGAACAGGCAGTGGTGCTCCTGACCTGTCCCCTGAAATTATTTTGTCCTCCTAAGCCTTTGGGTCTTTGATGGGAGGGGTGGCCTCAAAGATTTCTGAAATGCATTTGGGGCCGTTTCTCCATCGTCTTGACTATTAATACCTAGCTTCCTTTTATCCATGCTATTCTCTTTAGTAAGTGGTTTCTCTGCATTATCCTTAGATTCTTCTCCTGGAAGAGCTCTTTCTTTCTCTACCACATGGCCAGGCTGTGAATTTTCCAAACTTTTATATTCTGCTTCCTTTTAAAATATAAATACCATCTTTGGATCATTCCTTTGCTGTCCTATCCAATCATAAGCTGTTAATAATAGCCATGCCTCTTTTTGAACACTTTACTGCTTAGAAATTTCTTCCACCAGATACCCTAGGTCATTATTGTTAAGTTTGGTCTTCCACAAAGCACTAGGGCATGGGCATAGTGCAACGAAGTTCTTGGTGTAACGAGGGTGGCCTTTGCTCTAGTTCCCAATTAAGTTCCTCATTTCCATCTAAGACCTCCTCTGCATGGCTTTTACTATCTATATTTCTATCAGCAGTTGGTCGCAACCACTTAATCTCTAAGAAGTTCCAACCTTTCTATCATCTTCCTGTCTTCTTTTGAGCACTCCAAACTCTTCCAACTTCTGCCCATTACTCAGTTCCAAATCTGCTTCTACATTTTTAGGTATCTTTATAGTAACTCCATGATCAGTTCCCGTTTTTTGACTCAGTTCATTTTGTGTTGCTATTAAATAATACTTAAGACTCGGTAATTTTTTCTCTTTTTTGAGTTGGAGTCTCACTCTATCACCTAGACTGGAGTGCAGTGGCACGCTCCGGCCACAGCAGCCTCAACCTGCTGGGCTCCGGCCATCCTTCCACCTCAGCCTTCCAAGTAGCTGGAACTACAGGCGCGAGCTACCACGCCTGGCTAATTTTTGATTTATTGTGGAGATGAAGTCTCGCCAAATTACCCAGGCGGGTCTCGAACCCGCGGGCTCAGGAAATTCACTCACCTTGGTCTCCCAAAGCGCTGGGATTACAGGCTGAGCCACTGTGCCTGGCCGGTAATTTATTTTTAAGAAGAGGATTATTTGACTCATGATTTTTAGGCTGTATAAAAAGCATGGCACTGGCATCTTGTCAGTTTTTGGTGGAAAGCAAATGGGAGCTAGAGGAGAGCTGATATGTGCAGAAATCACGTTGTGAGAGAGGAAGCAAGATAAATTAATGGGGAAAGTTCTAGGCTTTTTTTTTTTTTTTTTTTTGAGTTAGAGTCTCACTGTGTCACCCAGGCTGGAGTGCTGTGGCACGCTGCTCACAGCCACTGCAGTCTCCACCTGCTGGGCTCAGGTGATCTTTCCACCTCAGCCTTCCGAGTAGCTGGAACAACAGGCACATGCCACCACGCCAGGCAAATTTTTTTTTTTTTTTTGTGATTTACTGTAGAGACGAAGTCTTGCTAAGCTGCCCAGGCTGGTCTCGGACCCCCAGGCTCAGGCAATCCTCTCGCCTCGGCCTCTCAAAGTGCTGGGAATACAGGCTGAGCCACCACACCTGGCCGCTTTTTTTTTTTTTTTTTAACAATGAGCTCTTGCTGCAACGAATAGAGTTCACTCTCCCCTCATCTCACATTAGTTTCCACCTCCAACGCTGGTGATCCCAACATTAGGATCAAATTTCTTTTCTTTTTATTTTTTTAGGACCAAATTTCAACATGAGGTTTGGGTATATCCAAACTATAGCAGGGCAACTACTGTACAACAAACATTAAACACAGCCCAGATCCTAGTCAGATTAACATAAAACTTTAAATGCCTTTTTATGGCAGTTCCTATTACCTGATACGTCACTTCCAGCTTTCATCAAAAATATTACAAAGCATCCCAAAAGATAAGACAAACAAATTCAGAAAAGATAAAGCAAACATCAGAATCAGACTCTGATATAAAACAGATTTTTGGAGTTTTCAGATGAAAAATTAAAATAACTATAATTAATATGTTAAGAGATTTAATTTAAAAGTAGACAACATGCAAGAACAAATGGGTAATGTAAGCAGAGAGTGGAATCTCTTAAAAAATAAAAGTTAATGCTTGAAATAAGAAACACTGCTTTTGTTAAAATAAAAAATACCTTTAATAGATTCATTAGTAGGCTGGGTATGGCTGATGAAATAATCAGTAAGCTTAAACTAGGTCAATAGAAACTTACTAAACTGAAATGAAAAGAGGAAAAATAGTAAAAAAAATCTCACTCAGAACAGAATATTTACAAATTGTGGGATAATTTCAAAAGATGTAACATACCCATAATTGAAATACCAGAAGAAAATTAATACAAAGGGAGAGCTATACCATGCTAACACCCATCAATGGATTAGTCATATTAACTTTAAGCAAAGCAGTATTCAGAAAAAGGAAAATTAATACACACAAACGGGGCATTATATAATGATAAATGAGTCAAGTTTCCATGAAGACATAACTACCCTAAATTTATAGGCATTTAACAATAGAGTGTCATAATACATGAGCTTAAAACTGACAGAATTGTAAGAAGAAATAGACAAATTCACTATTAAAGTTAGAGATTTCTTTTTTTTTTTTAAAGCAGGATTTATTGAGAGGACAGAAAATCTCCCACAGTGGGAGGGGACCCGAAGGGGTTTCCCTAAAGTTAGAGTTTTCAACATCCTTCTTTCAGAAATGAGATCAACCAGGAAGAAAATTAATAACAATATAGTTACTTATCAGTAAGCTTGCCCTAACTGATGTTGATAGAACACTCCATCCAATAGCAGAATAATGTACATTCTTCTCAAGATCACATGGGTAGTGCCCAAGATAGTCCACATTCTGGAGCATAAAACACATCTTAATCAATTTAAAAGAACAGAAATCATACAAAATATGATCTCAGATTATAATGGAATTAAACTGGAAATCAGTAACACAAAGGTAGCTGGAAAACTCTCAAACATCTAGAGATTAAACAACACATTAAATAACATGTGGTTTAAAGATGTCTTAACAAAAATGCTTAAATATTTTCAAATAAATATAAATGAGAACACAACTTATCAAAATTTATGGAATGCTTAGATGAAAGAGGTGCTTAAAGAGAAGTGTAAATAATTAAATGCATATAGTGGCAAGGCTGCAGTATACAAGGTTAATATACAAAAGCCAATTTTTTCCTATATACCAACAGTGAATAATTCATATTTGAAATTTTAAGAATATATTATTTATAATAGAAGCAAAAAGAAGAAGTAGAAGAAGAAGAGAAAGGAGAAGAAGGAAGGAAGAAGAAAAAAAAATACTTGAATATAAATCTACCAAAGTATGTACAAGATCTATATTTAGAACACTATAAAACTCTAATGAATGAAGTCAAAGAAGATCTAAAATATGTACATTCTCTATCTTTGGAAAACTATAAAAGTTTGATGAAAGAAGTCAAAGAAGATCCAAATAAATGAAGTTATATTTTGAGTTCATGGAATGTAATAATCAAAATTGTTCAGATGTCAATTCTTCCCAACTTGATCTATGGATTCAATGCAATCTTACTCGAAATTCCAGCAAGTTATTATGTAGATATCTTCAAATTGTTTCTGGAGTTTCTATGGAAAACAAAAGATCTTGAAAAACCACATGATACTGAAGAAGAACAAAGTTGGAAGACTAACCCTATTTAATTTTAAGACATTTTATAAAGTTACAGTAATCAAGAAAATATAGTATTGGCAGAAGAATAGGCAGTATATAAATGTAACAAAATAGAGGATCCAGAAATAGATTTACATAAAAATATAAAATATAATAAATAAAATATATAAAATTAAAAATTGATCTTTGATAAAGGAGTAAAGGCAATTCAGTAGAAAATGGATAGTTCTTTCACCACATGGTACTGAAGTAATTGAATGTCCATAAGCAAAAATATAAAAAGAACCTGGACACATACTTTAAGCCTTTCACAAAATTTACTTAAAATGGATAATAGATCTAAAAGTAAAACACAAAATTATAAAAATTTTAGAAGATAGCATAGAAGAAAATCTGGGTGACCTTGGTTTTAGCAATTTTTAAATACAACACCAAAAGCTTGATCTATGAAAAAAAGTAATAAGGTGGACTTTATTAAAATTAACCTTATGCTCTATAAAAGATATCACTAAGAAAATTAAAAAAAAAACAAGTCACAGACTAGAAGAAAATATTTACAACTCATATATCTGATAAAGGAGTTGTACTTCAAATACACAAAGAATTCTTAAAGTTCAACAATAAGGAAACATGCCAATAAAAATGGAGAAAATATCTTAATAGAATCTTCAGCAAAGAAGATACACAATATGGTAGCCTGAATTGTGTTCTCCCAAAATTCATATGTTGATGTCCTGATCCCCATTGTGACTGTATTTACAGATAGGGTCTGTAAGGAGGTGGTTAGGATTGGATGAGGTCATAGAAGTGGGTCACTAATCCCATAGGATTGGCAAATATATAAGAAAAGACACTAGAGAGCTTGCTCTTTTTCTGTGTGCACACACCAAGGAAAAGCCACGTGTGGACTTAGTGGTCACCTGCAATCCAAGAAGAGAACCCTATCAGAAACTGAATTAGTCAGTACTTTAATCAAGAACTTACAGCCTTCAAACTGTAGAAAATAAATTTCTGTTGTTTAAACCACCCAGTCTGTGGTGTTTTGTTATGGCAGCCTGGGCAGACTAGTACGGATAGTAAATAAGCATATGAAAGAATGCTCAACATATTTTGTCATTAGAGAATTGCAAATGAACAAATAATAGGCCATTACATGAATCTTAGAGTATCTAAAGTTCCAAAAGTGAACAAACTGTAATACATCCATCCAATGAAATGTTATTCAGTGATGAAAAGAAATGACCTATCAAGCCACACAAAGACAAGGACTAATCTTAAATACTTATCATTAAGTGAAAAAAGTCAGTCTGAAAAAACATATACTGTGTGATTCCAATTTTATGTCAATTTGGAAAAGGCAGAATTATAGAGATGGTAAACAGATTAGTGATCGAATAGGCAAAGTACAGGGAAATTTTCAGGACCGTGAAACTATTCTGTATTATACTGTCATGGTGGATTTGTCAAAACCTATAGAACTTTATAGCACAAAAGTGGACCTTAATATATGTACATTTTGAAAATCATTTAGAAAGTCAGGTGATCTCACAATAGAATTCAGGATGTAAAAAAACCATAGAAGAGTCTTAAAGTGTATGAATCAACCTCACTGATGTGGAGGGAGAGGAATTGCTGACCTGAGTAATTTTGAAAATGGAGTCTGCAGGACTAAAGGCAAAAGAAACTGTACATAGACACTGCACTCTAGTTGATAAAGTTATTTCCCACAAGGGTATGAACTAACAATTCTGATACTGCTATACATGTATACTAGAATTAAATAATTAAATAAATGTATGTCAGAACACTGGATGGAGGAGACAGGCTGACAGGAAAATAAGGCAGGCCTTAGCTGGAGATGAGTGGGCAGCTGAGTAGCTGAGTGCTGCAAATCCTTCTCCACCTTGACTCTACAGGAGCTATGGGCCTGAATATTAACATCTTGGCATGTGCCCTCAAACATTAGGCAAGAGCCACCCTTTTCCCAAAATGTGTCCCTTACCATAACCCCTGACACCCAGGTGTGAGCATCCTTCCCTAATGGTTTATTTCCAGAGAAGTATGCCCAGTACCCAGAGCAGTGTCAGGCATATACTAAGCACTCTTACTGCTGCCTGGCATTCTTGTGAGACAGAGCCCTGACAGTCATCATGGAAACCTGACATAGTCCTAGAAACCACTCACAGCTCTACCATAATATATCCTGTGATCTGGGACTGGCATCTTCCTTAGCCTAGGACTTAGTTTTCCCATATGTACAATGACTCACTAGTCTAAGATTCTAAGATCCTGTAAATGAAGACCTGTCCCTCTCCTGATTTTCTGTACCTTACAAAACCTGCATGCTGACAAAAAAGCAGGGTCGTTATTAGATGAAGAAGTTTAGGGTGAATAATTCAGAGATGTCCACACATTGAAATCAGGAGACCATGGGAATATGACTTCATGAAGTTACGATTAACAGGAATGCAAATGAAAGATGAAGTTTTTATTTCTTCCATGTGTAGCAAGTCTCATACAATTCCTTCATAGGTTTGTAAAGAGAAATATAATTCATATGTCATTCAAGCCACCTGTTTGAAGTGTACAATCATAAATGGTTTTGAGTATATTGATAAAATTATACAACCACTACAGCAATCAACTATAGAATATTTTTATCACCTCAGTAAGTAACTATGTATCTTTTAGAAGCCACTTTCTATTTGCCTCCAATCCACCCAGTCATAGGCAAAAGCTAATCTACATTCTCTATTAATTTGCTTACTCCAGATATTTCATTTAATGAAGTCATATGATAGCTGGTCTTTTGTGACTGGCTGCTTTCACATAGAATAATGTTTTAAAGGTTCATCCATGTTGTTCTTTTAATTTATTTTACTTCTTTTCCTTCTTTATTTTTATTGCTGAATAAAATTCCATTGTATGGACATAACATATTTATCCATTCACCACTTTATTAATATTTGTGTTGTTTTTACTTTTTTGCTATTTCAAATAATGCATCTATAAACATTTGTATGAACATATCTTTTCAGTTCTCTTGGGGTTAAATCAATGATTGGAATTGCTGAAATATATGGTACCTATATGGTACATATGAAATTGCTAGGATATATAGTACCTGTATGGCTGGGACATATATATCACACAAGTTTTTGTGTGGACATAGCTTTTCTTTATTTTATTTTATTTTATTTTATTTTAAAGATATGGGGTACAATTTGGGGTTAGGTATACAAATGTTCATTATGCAGGTATCCTTGTTGATGAGGTGTGCCCCTCCCTCCCCTGGCAGTTTCCCTCAACTGCCAATCCCACTCCCCCTCACCTGGCGGTTTCCCACTACTGCCAATCCCTTTCTTATAGTAGTATGATAACTGGTCCACTTATGAGTGAGAAATTACGGTACTCTGTTCTTTGTTTCTGTGATAGATCACTGAGTATGATAGACTGTAAATCCATCCAAGTTGCTGTGAAGTATGTATGTTTGTTCTTCTTTATGGCTGCATAATATTCCATTGCGTATATGTACCACATCTGTTTATCCAGTCCAGCTTTGATGGTCAGCATGGTTGGTTCCATGTTTTTGCTATTGTGAATAGAGCTGCAACAAGCATGTGTGTGCAGGTATCTTTTTGGTAGAATGACTTGAGTTCCTCCATGTATATTCCCAATAGGGGGATTGTTGGGTCATACAGAAGGTCAATATCTAGTTCTTTCAGAAATTGCCACACTGTCTTCAAAGAGGTTGCACTAGTTTGCATTCCCATCAGCAGTGTAGAAGCGTTCCTTTTTCTCTGCATCCTCACCAGCATCTGTTGTTGTTTGTTTTATTAATGATGGCCATTCTTACTGGGGTTAGGTGGTAACTCAATGTGGCTTTGATTTGAATTTCTCTGATGATTAATGAGGCTGAGCACTTTTTCATGTGTCTGTTGGCTGCCCATATATCTTATTTTGAGAATTGTCTATTCACGACATAGCTTTTCAATTATCTTGAGACCAAACTTAGAATTACTGGGTCATATGGAACTGCCATACTCTTTTAGACAATAGCTGTACCACTTACGGTCCTACCAGCAATGACTGTGTTTCAATTCCTCAATTTCTATGCTAACAGGTGCTATTATCAGGCTTTTAAAATTATTGCCATAGTAGTGGATGTCAAGTGGTATCTCATCATGGTTTTTATTTGCATTTCCTTAATGGCTAATGATGTACAGTATCTTTTTCACTTGCTTATTGACCATTTGTTTATTCAGATTATTTGTCTCAAAAAAAGACATATGAGCAGCCAACAGATACATGAAAAAATGCTCAGCCTCACTAATCATCAAAGAAATGCAAATTAAAATTACACTGAGATACTACCTAACTCCAGTCAGGATGGCCATTATCAATAACTCAAAAAACAACAGATGCTGGCTAAAGGGAACACTTCTACACTGTTGGTGGGAGTTAGTGCAACCTCTGTAAAACAGTGTGGCGATTCTTAAAAGATCTAAAAATCAACTTCCCATACAACCCATCAATTCCCCTTCTTGGAATTACCTGGAGGGACTCAAATCATTCTACAAAAAAGATACCTGCATGCGCATGTTTATTGCAGCACTATTTGCAATAGCAAAAACATGGAACCACCTGTGCTGCCCACTGAAATTACACTGGATTTTAAAAATGTCATACTTATACACAATGGAATATTACACAGCTATAAAGAAGGACAAAATTATGAACTTCGCAGCAACATGAATGGATTTAGAGTCTGTAATACTCATCAATCTATCACAGAAACAAAGAACTGAGTACCACATGTTTTCACTCATAAGTGGACCCTGAACAGTTATCATAATACTATAAAAAAGGGATTGGCAGTAGTGGGAAACTGCCAGAGGAGGTAGTGGGGGGGGGCACACTTCATCAATAAGGGTGCCTGATCTCAAACCAGGTGGCGTGGGACCACAGTGAGGCCTAAACTTTACCTATACAATGACCATTTGTTTACCTAACCCTGAATTGTACCCCAGATTTTAAAAATAAAAGTTACAAAAAGAGAACTGTTTTTCATATGTCAGAATTATTTTTCTGGTTCCTTCTTATTTTTGTACACTATTTCTTCTTATTTAAGGTTGGCAGGGAGCTGGTGTAGGTATAACCTTGGTGTGGTGAAATTCTCAGTTGCCAGCTGTGGTCGTCCTGTGTTGGGTACCCGCACTGGCTCATGGTGTCCTGAGTGGTCAGAGTGGCTTGGCTAGTGGTGTTAGCTGGGGTCTGGGATTAGGCCTTCCCCAAAGGTGAGGTATTATATCAGATGTGGGCTGTGCTGTTGACCTCCTGCCAGGAGGTGGTGCTTGTGGAAGAAAGCCAGCTGTAATGGTGGCTGTGGGCTTCTTGGCATGTGTTGCTTCAAGGAAGTGACCAGCCAATTTAGGTGGAGGGCAAGTCTCTGGGGATTACCCAAATTCTCTGTTTTGAGCCTTCCAGAAGAGTGTGGGGTAGGAGGTGGTGGGGAGAGAAGGGGCTTAAGCACCCCACTTGTTTGCACTCTTGGTTCCCCCAGTGGGGATTAGGAGGGAATCCTTGGCCACTGGGGTAATGCTGTTGTGCAGGGCAGGCATAGAAGGGTTTACACAGGGAGTGAGAGCTTGCTATGGCAATGTCTCAACTGGCTCCTTGATTTAGCCTCAGGCAGTTTGTATTCAGAATGTCAAAGTACAGCCAGTCTCATGGCCTCAGGTGTTCTCATGGGAGCCCATCCCAGTCAGGAACTGTGGGCCACCCTGGAGTTTGCCCTTGGGCCCACCACTTCTCAGGCTATCTAGAAAGCAGCCACCAGCAAGGGTTGGGTTCCAGGGATATGGCAGCTGGAGTTACTCAGGGCTTTTTCCCCCCTACATCACTCCACATGGGTTTCAGCAGAGCACAACTGTGGGTAGAGCAGTTTCCTGTGAGAAACTGGAGCCCTGCAAGGCTCAGAAGAACCTCTAATTCTGTGGCAGAAGCACAAAACTTCTTAATTTCCCTCACTCACCTTCCCCACTGTGTCTGGAGACTACTGTGGTCTGTGGTAACTCATGCAAGAGTCAGAGTATTTCCAGCCCAGGTCTACTGATTTTTGTTTTCTTACACTATGTGGTTATGATCACTTCTTTGATGAGTTTTATGGGTTATGCTGCTGGTCCTGTTCCTCTCTGGGTCCCGAGAAAACTCTATCTTGGTTTACTCTGTAGGAGAAATACACTCTAGCTGCCTCTTGTCGGCCATCTTTTTTGTTTTTGTTTTTTTTTTTGAGTTGGAGTCTCACTCCATCGCCCAGACTGGAGTGCAGTGGCACACTCCCTGCCACCGCAGCCTCGACCTGCTGGGCTCCAGCGATCCTTCCACCTCAGCCTTCCAAGTAGCTGGAACTACAGGCGTGCGCTACCACGCCCGGATTTTTTTGATTTATTGTAGGGATGAGGTTTCACCAAGTTGCCCAGGCGGGTCTCGAACCCGCGGGGCTCAGGCAATTCACTCATCTCGGCCTCCCAAAGCACGGGATTACAGACTGAGCCACCGAACCCGAACCCGGTCCCTTGTCGGCCATCTTAATCCAATCCTTAACTGTATATTTTCTTGATGACTGAGTTGCTTCTTATCTCTCTAGCTTTTTTTCTGGCAACCAAGCTCTAAGCAGCATTTAGCCATTCTGATACCCTCTTCATTACTTATATGCTCCATGTTTTCTTCCACCCACTTCCTGGTGGTCTCACTATGTAGAATTCATTTCTTTCCCCTCCAGGATCTTATGTTTAAGATCATGTCATACACCTTTCAGGTCTCAGCTAAGGGGAACCATTCTGTGAAAAAAGTTATGAGCCACAAAATTAACTACTTCTCCTATGTATTGTTATACCTTCCTCTGCTTGTACTGAACACAGAACTTATCACTTTGAATTTTAATTATCTAGGATCTGCATGACTTATCAATATATACTATTAATATTCCCCACAGATTACAGATTATAATCTAATAGTTTCATGGTTTATTTTCTACCTGACGGTAGCTAAGTTGAATCACTCTACTTGAACTCACTTATACTTCAAATCCAGTCATCCTATACAACCTGAAGTAGTTCCATGATTAGAAAGAGATCAAACCAAGGGCTCAGACTGTAACCCCAGGTTATGTTGTCTCAAGGAATCTCTTTCTTTGTCAGAGGCTAATACCTAAACTGTTTTTGGGTATGACTCATGATATCTCTAATAAAAGGAATTCCTCTATTAAGCCATGGAGTACCTCTGCTCCCTGAAATTTATATCACTCTACATACACTTTGAGCATACTTACTACTTACTATGTGTTTCCTGTGCCTGGTCCCTATAAATGATACCCTTCTCACTAGTCTCTGCTAAAGGAAAGTATTTGGGAGGCAGTTTGGTATAAAGGAACCTTGAATATAATGTCAAACATGGTTTTAAATCCTGCTCTACCACTTAAAAATGTGAGTCAAGTAACTTTCTTTAGGCATTAAATTATGGTCTTGTCAGTTGTGGATAATAATTTCTAACTCCTATGGTTATAGAAATACTTAAATGGGATATGATAGCACAGTCATTGTGAGGTAAAAAGTACTCACTGAATGGAATTGTTAATTGCCTACCTGGACTCAATGACTTTTCTCCTGGGGACTAGACTGTAGACCATGGCAGTGTCTAGCAAATGCCAGACATCAAAGGATATCTTTCTTTTTAAATTGTATTTAATTTCAAAAATGTGGGGTACAATTCAAGATTAGGTATACAAGTGGTCATTGTACAAATAAAGTTTGGGCCTCTCTTAGGATATCTTTCAATGACTGGCATTCACTTCCTTTGTTATTCCAGAGGCATCCAAAGTCTTGGATCCTGGAAGTAGGTAATTTTTGCTTTCCTCTGAACTTCTCCTCTGTTTCTTTGAGGGGGCCTGAAGCACATATACTAGATAGTCTATTCAGCTTTCTCCCAATTTCTGAAGTTTAGTCTAAGTATACTTGTTCTAAGTACATATGTTAATTCAGTCTCACAGGAGGACACATGGCTCATGCCATACTCTAAATTTTTTGCTAAACTCCTGGCCCAGTCTGTAATTTCTTGGTTCCAGACTCCTTACTCCTGTGGTTTCTCTCCCTTTAGAGACAGTCATTGTTCGTAAAAACCCCTCCAGTTGAGACGCTATCCAGAGGGTTAGCAATTGAAATGTCATGCGCCTATTAAATAGCTCAGACCTTCTGGACTGGAATCATGAGCACCACTCACAGTGTACATGACACCCTGGTGTGTTGTTGACCCACAGCCAATGCTGTTTTCAATAGCAATTTCAAAGCAAAGGAATAGATATAAACTTTATTTGTGAAGATTCCTGTAGAGAAAAGGATGGATTTGGTTTCTTTCATGATGATCCCCTTGCTCCTGCCCTTAAGTGAAACTCATCTCTGAATGCTGCAGGTCAGAATACCTTCCCTTGGCTGTATTCTTTGGGTGGGTGTGCAGTACAATTTCTTGCATATCTTCTCTGGGACGACAGTCAGAGAATAAAGGCTCCTCAAATGCTGCTTCTGGTTCACTCCCCTTGAATTCCTTCTCCTTTACCTCCCATACTGTTTTGCAGTGGTTCCAGGAAGAGCCAATGATGATTATGGTGTTGATGATGATAATGTGCCAAGCACACAGTTCTGAACATCATGAGAATTATCACATGTAAGTCTCACAACAAAACTGCTAGGTGCATAGTAACATTTTCTCCAATTTATAGACAAAGGTTTTAAGGCACATAAAGGGTAGGTATCATACCAAAGTCACCTACATTGGATATTGTTAAGACAGGATTCTAAACCAGGTGGTCTGGTCCCAGAAATAACAGAACTATACAGTGAAATGAAGATATAATGTGTTGTGATACCCTGAACTCAGTGGAGCTAATTCTGGTCATAAGAGCCAAGTGTTAAATAATCAGGAATATTGTGAGAAGGTTGTTAACTATAAGTAGGCTGAAATCAGCTATTTTGGAAGTATTTGCACCATGGAAGTCAGCAAGCACTACATGTCAAAACGTTTCTCTTTTTTCCTGTAGCTCCAGTTTACTAACTCACCATTGCCTAGATGCGATCTTAAGGAAAGCCAGGAACAAAACATTCTTTTTTTTTTTTTTTTCAGTTGGAGTCTCACTCTGTCGCCCAGACTGGAGTGCAATGGCCACTCCTGGCCACCGCAGCCTTGACCTGCTGGGCTCCGGTGATCCTTTCGCCTCAGCCTTCCGAGTAGCTGGAATTACAGGCGCGCGCTACCATGCCCGGCTAATTTTTTTATTTTATTGTAGAGATGAGGTCTTGCTGCCCAGGCGGGTCTCGAACCCGCGGGCTCAGGCAATCCACTCACCTCAGCCTCCCAAAGGCGTGGGATTACAGGCTAAGCCACCGAGCCCGGCTCAACTCTATCGTTTTTGATACAAAATTAGTGGCAAACTTATTAACATTGTTCCCCTATATATAAGATGTCTGTTTTCCTCTAGCAGCTATTTAGACTTTATTTTGGTTTTCAGGAATATGACTATAATGAAATACTTGTTTTCCAAGTATTTATCTTGATGAAATGCCCCATATGTTCTTGTACATTGTCTACCTTTTCCATTAGATACTTTAAAATATTTGTCATAGTATTTTTTAAAATTGGTCTTACAATTTTATTATCTGGTCCATCTCTTGTCTATGTATATTGACTGTTTTCTTTCTTGACCTCAAGTCACACTTGTTGGCTTTTTCATACATCTAGTATTCTTAAATGTATGTTGGACATATCTGTTAAATAAAGGTGGAGATGATAATAAAACTATATTTCTAGAAAGAGGCATAGCTTCTTTTCTTTTGAACCACTAATATGAGGGTTCGAGACCCACCTGGGCAGTGAGACCTCATCTCTACAATAAATCAAAAATTCAGCTGGGCGTGGTAGCGCATGCCTGTAATTCCGGCTACTCGGAAGTCTGAGGCGGAAGGATCGCTGGAGCCCAGCAGGCGAGGCTGTGGTGGCCGGGAGCGGCCACTACACTCCAGTCTGGGTGACAGAGTGAGACTCGAACTCAAAATATATATATATATGAGGGTCTGAGTCAATCTAATTAGTATTTTAGCTGAACCTGTGCTTTGTTGGATCATTGGCTACATTTATTTCCCCATAGACTTCAAATATTTTGAGAGCAAGATCATGATACAGAGTAGTTTCAAAAGATTATCAAACAATTGACCTAACTCACATCTATAGAATGTTCCACCCTACAATGTAGACTATACTGTATTTTCAAGTGCATATGGACCACTCACCAACATAGACTATATGCTGGACATAGAACATACCTAAGGTTTAAGTCATACAGTTTATTTTCAGAAAATAATAAAATTAAATAATAAATAAAAATGAGATATTTAGAAAACCCCCCAATACTTAAAATAGTCATTCACGTTGAAATAAGAAAGGGCTAAGGAAGAAATTTACAAGGGAAGTAAGAATATATTTCAAGCTAAGAAAACAAAACATCAAAATTTGACAGGTGTCACTGTAAGAATTCTTGGAGGAAAATGTATAGCTTTCATGCCTACATTAAAAAAGAAGAAATGTTTAAAACCAGTGAACTTAGCCTTTATCATAAGAATCTTAAAAAATCAAATTAGCTGAAAGTAGTAGAATGAAAAGTTTGAAGAATGAGTGGAAATCACTTAAATTAAAAATAAACAATACAGAGTGATTTCAGCAACATGGTAGAGTAGGGAGCCCTGAAGCCTCGTTATTCCCACAAACACACTAACCAATTCCTGGACAAATTCCCTTTGCAAGAAATCAGAAAATAATTGAAACATCCCTGCACCCTGGGAGAATGTGAAACTAGACACAACAAAGCTGGTAAGAAAATTCAGGATGCCCTCTTACTGGAGAACTCTGCCCTCATGTGATCAGGAAGAGAGCTCCCAGCTCCCAGCTTCACCTATGGGAAGAAAGGTGTTGGTCCACATATTCAGCATCCCAAAAAGAAGCTGGTTTCTGTCTTGGCCATCTTGGAGGTTTGAAGGGTCCAATACAGTTTAACCACCCAGGGGAGAATGGAGGCAAGTAACTTGATCTGGTAAATAGCACTGATCATCCTCCCTGCTTAGCACAGAGTGATTGGTTAAAATATTCCAACTTTCAGCTAATCCTTGGAGATAAGGAATTGATTCTTGTGTCCAGTGTCTCCCAGCTTCTCTAGAACTGCCCAAAAAAAATAGCATCTGTCTCACCAGTCTTGGGGCTCTGATAGGTCCGGCATAGTCTAGCCACTTGGGAAAGGATAAAGATGGAGACTTGGGTTGGTAGAAATAGAAAAAGAAGAAGCAGGCAAAGATATTCCAAGCAAAGAAGCAAGATAATTCTCCAGAAACTGACTCTAATAAAATGGTGTTATATAATTTACCTGACAGAGAATTAAAAATGACTCTTATAAAGATGCTCACTGAAATCAAGAGAACAATGCATGAACAAAGTAAGAATTTAAACAAGGATAGAGAAAATGTGTGGGTTTTTTTTAAAAAATAATGGAGCTGAAGAATATAATAACTAACTGAAACATTCACTACAGGGGTTCAATAGCAGACTAGATCAAACAGAAGAAAGGATCAGTAAGCTTGCAAAACGCTCAATGAAAAGTATTCATTCAGAAAAGCAATAAAACAAAAAATGAAAAAGAGTGAAGAGAGCTTAAGGAAATTTTGGGACAACATCAAGCAGACTTATATGTGCATAATGGAAGAGAGAGCTTAAGGAAATTTGGGGACAACAACAAGTAGGCTTATATGTGCATAATGGAAGTCTCAGAAAAAGAAATGAGAGAGAGAACTAGACACACTTTTCAAATAAATAATGACTGCAAACTTCCTAAATTTGATGAAGGAATTAGAATCCAGATCCAAGAACTTTGCTGGACACCAAATAAGGATGATCCAAAGAAATCTACACTGAGAAACATTATCATCAAGTTATCAGATGCCAAAGACAAAGAGATAATTGAGAAATTAAGCAAGACACAAACAAATGGAAAAACATTCCATGTTCAAGAATTGTAAGACCTAATATTGTTAAAATGTCCATGCTACCCAAAGTGATCTACAAATTCAATGCAATCCATATCAAAATCCCAATTGGCAGTTTTTATAGAAATAGAGAAAATAATTTTAAAATTCATATGGAACCACAAAAGACTACAAATAGGCAAATCAGTCTTGAGAAAGAAGAACAAAAGCTGGAGTCATCACAATTCCTGATTTCAAGATCTATTACAAAGATATGGAAAACAAAATCTTATGACACTGACATTAAAACAGACACATAAATCAATGGAAAAAAATAGAGAGCCCAGAAATAAATTTGCACGCATACAGTGAACTGATCTTTGACAGGAGTACCAAGGATAAACAATAGAGAAAAGATAGTCTCTTTAACAAATTGTGTTGGGAGAACTGGATATAAAGAAATTGAATCATTATTTATAGCATTCACAAAAATTACCTCAAAATGAATTAAAGACATAAACATAAAACTAAAAACTATAAAACTCCTAAAAGTAAACATAAGGGGAAAGCTTCAGGACATTGGTCTTGGCAATAATTTCATGGATACGACACCAAAAGCACAGTTAACAAAAATAAAAATGAATAAGTCAAACTATATTAAACTAAAAATGTGCACAACAAAGGAAACAATTAACAGAGTGAAAAGGCAACTTGCAGAATGAAAGGAAATATTTGCAAACTATATATCTGATAAGGGGTAAATCTCCAAAATATATTTAACAATCCTACAGTTCAATAATGAAAAAAATTAATAACTTGATTAAAAAAAGGATTAAGAACTTGAATAGACATGTCTCCAAAGAAGATCTCTAGATGGCCAACAAGTATATGGGAAAAAATGTATCAGGGGAATGCAAAAAACCACAATGAAATATCGCCTCACATCTGTTTAGATGCCTAGTATCCAAAAAACAAAAGACAAGTGTTGGCAAAGATGTGGAGAAACTGAAACCCTTGCACACACTTGGTGGGAATGCAAAATGGTGCAATCACCATGGAATACAGCATGGAAGTTTCTCAAAAATTAAAAATAGAACTACCATATAATTCAGCAATCCCACTTCTGAATATCCAAAAGAATTGAGATCTTGAAGAGATACTTGCGCTTTTATATTCACTACAACTCTATTCATAGTAGCCAAGAGACGAATGGATAAAGAAAATGTGGCATACACACAAAAAATGGAATACTATTTAATCTGTAAAAAGAAGGAAAATTGTAATTTGTGACAACATACATGAACCTTGAAGACATTAAGCTAAATGAAATAAAACAGTCACAGGAAAACAAATACTTCACGATTCCACTTACCGGGGGCGGGGAGCGCAAAAGCCTGGACTTACCTTTTGAAGGGTGGGCCCCTTGCAGTACACTCAGGATTTGTTCCTCCGGATCAAACAGTCAACCAAAGTTTTTATCTGGAAGTTTTGAGAAGGTTTTGTCACTACTTGTGGAAGAAAAATCCCGAGTTGTGGCAAACAGGTGACTAGTTCTTCCACTATGACAATGCACCTGCCTGCACTGTGCTGAGTGTTCAGCGGTTTTTGACCAAAAACGGCCATGACCCCCATGCCCTACCTTCCTTATTCACCCTGTTTCGCCCCGAGTGACTTTTTAGTTTGTTTGTTTTTTCCTCCGAATAAAAAAAGTTCTCAAACGTAAACATTTTGCCAGTGTGAAAGAGGTGAACCAAATAAATGGCAGAAGCACTGAAAGGCATCCAAATTGATGAGTTCAAAAACTGTTTTGAGCAGTAGAAAAAGTGTCTCTATAGGTGTATGGAATCAAACGGAGAGTACTTTGAGAGTGGCTGAAGTTTGAACATATAAGAACAAATACACGATTTTTTATAAATAAATTCAAAGTTTTTTGGGATTCCCCCCATATATGAGGTATCTAAAATAGTCAAGTTCACATTATCAGGGAGTAGAATGAAGATTTTGGGGGTATGGAGGGAGGGGATGGGGCATTATAAATCAACGGTTACATGGTTGAGCAGGATAAATGGACTCTGGAGATTCGATGTACAACACTGTATCCATAGTCAAAAATAATATATTATATATTTAACAATTTGTTAAGAGGGTGGGTTTCATATTGGATGGTCTTATCATGACAAAATATTTTTAAAAAACAAATACTACAAAAAAATCAACGAACTCAGTAGATGGATTTTTGGCAAGATTATTAATATTGGCACTCCCCTAGCAAAAGTGAAGATGAAAAAAGAGAGAAAACATAATTTATTACTATCAGCAATAAATGAAATAATCAATGTTGTAAAACCGTTAGAACTTTAAAAAGACAATAAGGGATATCACCATTAAGTATGATGTTAACTGCAGGAGTTTTGTAGCTATTCTTTACAAAGTTGTAGAAGCTCCACTCTGTTTCTAGTTTTTTGAGAGTTTTTCCACATGAATGAATGTTGGATGTTGAATTTTATTAAATTCTTTTTCTGCTTCAATTAATATGGTCATGTGGTTTAAAAAAATTTAGCCTATTGATGTGCTGGATTGCATTTATTGATTTTTGAATATTGAACTAGTCCTGCATAACGAGAAAGAATCCCATTTGGGCATGGTATAATTCTTTTTATAGATTGTTGTATTTGATTTGCTAATGTTTTATTGAAGATTTAAAAAATCTCTATTAATGAGAGAAGCTGGTCTACAGTTTCCTTCCATTGTAATATTGTCATTTGGTTTTTGTGTAAGGGTAATATTGGCCTGAAATTAGGAAGTGCTCCATCTGCTTTCATTTTCTGAAAGTTATTGTGGACAATCGGTATCATTTCTTCCTTAAGTGTCTGATAGACTTTACCAGGAAAACTGTCTGCACCTAATGTTTCCTTTTTGGAAGATTAATAATTATTATTAGTGATTATGATTAGATTATTGATAATGATTGTTAATAAGAATTCTGGCAGGTTCATAGTCTTCCCAGGCAGTACAAGAATATAGGTGGATCCCTTGTGCTCCAAGACTTACAGGTCACCTTGACACAGAAACAGTGCATGTCTTGGAATGAACTCCTTTTGTACTGATTGTTGTCCCCTGAATACTGGGGGCTGTGTCTGTAAGAAACCTTGAAGAGCAGAGTCAGGTTTTGACAAGTATCTCTGGGACAGTGGAAACACTCTTACTTCATGGTGAGGACAGGTGATTTTCTGCTCTGTTTCTTGCTTCTTGAAGTTAAAGATGGGACAGTACTGGAATGGTCACTTTATAAATCTTCCTGTCCTATGCCTCTGGCTATATTTCTTGATTCATGACCAATTCTCCCATTTGCAGGCATTGATTTAGCACAAGATTCCTTAGGTCCCATCATGTCTGCTCACCACTGGGCCTATGGGTACATTTCCTCCAGTCCAGAAAGATATTCCAAGGCAAGAGTACACTAGGTTTGTTACAATCTTGCATAGACAGTTTAGTTTATGTGCTCACATGAAATATTTTTGCACTCATGATAAGAATATACAAATACAGAGTATTGGTATAAGCAGAGAAGGAAAACAATGAAGTGAACACTCCTTCAAATTACTTCGCCCCATGACAACAGAAAATCAGGAGATTTACCATTCCCCACATCATGACTCATGCCTTGAAAATATAATTGTTACTTACACATTTCTACCTTGCTGTTTATTATATTTATATTCCTTAATTTCTGAGATAGAAAACACTTTATTTGGTCAATTGTGTGAAAATATCCCTTGAATGTGTGTGTGCACATGCATATACCTTCTCCTTACTGGTTCATTTAAAGCATTTATTCTTCATCACATGTGACAGAGAGGAGTTTGATTATCAGTGATGTTATATGGACTGTAACTGTAATTTTAAATGCTTCTATAGTTTCTAATATGTTAAAGTTCACAGGGTCTCACTCATAAGCAGACTTTGAACAATTATCATAGTACTATAAGAAAAGGATTGTCATTAGCAAGAAACAGCCAGGTTGTATGTGTGGGGGGGAGGTGGGATTGGCAGTAGTGGGAATCTGCCGAGGAGGGGCCATAACTCATCAACAAGGTTACCCGCATAATGAACATTTGTATACCTAACCCTGAATTGTATCCCACATCTTTTTTTTTATTATAAAGGTGTGGGGTACAATTCAGGGTTAGGTATACAAACATTGATTATGCAGGTACCCTTGTTGATGAGGTATGCCCCGTCCTCCCCTAGTAGTTTCCCAATCCTACCCCCCTCCCCTGACAGTTTCCCACTACTGCCAATCCCTTTCTTATAGTATTACGGTAAATGTTCAGGGTCTGCTTGTGAGTGAGAACATGCAGTACTCTTTTTTTTGTTTCTGTGATTGATCACTGAATATTGTTGACACTAAATCCATCCATGTTGCTGCAAAGTCCATATATTTGTCCTTCTTTACAGCTGCATAATATTTCCTTGTGTATATGTACCACATTTTCTTTATCCAGTCCAGCTTCAATGGGCAACATGGTTGGTTCCATGTTTTTGCTATTGTGAATAGAGCTGCAACAAACATACGTGTGCAGGTATCTTTTTTGTAGATGATTTGAGTTCCTCTGGGTATATTCCCAATAGGGGAATTGCTGGGTCATATGAAAGTTCAATTTCTAGTTCTTTCAGAAATCGCCACACTGTCTTCCAAAGAGGTTGTACTAGTTTGCATTCCCACCAGGAGTGTGGAAGCATTCCTTTTCCTCCACATCCTTGCCAGCATCTGTTGTTGTTTTTATTAATGATGGCCATTCTTACTGGGGTTAGGTGGTATCTCAATGTGGTTTTGATTTGCATTTCTCTGATGATGAGTGAGGCTGAGCACTTTTTCAAGTGTTTGTTGGCTGCTCGTATATCTTCTTTTGAAAAGTGTCTATTCATGTCTTTTGCCCACTTGTTAAAGGGGCTGTTTGTTTTTATCCTTTCGGCGCATTTGAACTCCTTGTAAATCTTAGATGTTAGGCCTTTGCCAGATGTACAGTTGGCAAATATTTTTCCCCATTCTGTGGGCTGTCTCCCTGCTCTCTTTATGGTTTATTTTGCTTTGCAGAAGCTTGTTAGATTGATGAGGTCCCACTTATCTACCTTATTTCTTAAGGTACTGGCCTTTAGGGTTCTGAAGAGGAATTGGTTGCCAGTTCCAATTTCCATAAGGGCGTCTCCTGCATTTTCTAAGATTCTTATAACTTGAGGTTTTACGTTTAGGTCTTTGATCCATTTAGAGTTAATTTTTGTGTATGGTGATAGGTAAGCGTCCTGTTTCAATCTTCTTCATGTGGTCAGCCAGTTTTCCCAGCACCATTTACTGAATAGGTTCTCCTCTCCCCAGTGGTTGTTGTTGGAGGCTTTGTCAAAGATGAGTTGGTTGAGGAATTGAGGCTTTGCTTCCGGGATCTCTG
>NW_007228806.1:0-6673 GCF_000164805.1 Carlito syrichta | reverse complement strand
CTTTGTTTCTTTTGCTAAGGATTGTTTTGGCTATTCGTGGTCATTTATGCTTCCATATGAGTTTCTGTATTGTCAGATTTCCAGGTCTGAGAAGAATGATGTTGGTTATTTAATGGGTATTGCGTTGAATCTGTAGATTGCCTTTGTTAGGATGGACATTTTAACACTAGGATTCTTCCTATCCATGAGCATGGAATATTTTTCCATTTGTTTGTGTCTTCTTGGATTTCTTTGAGCAGCGTTTTATAGTTCTCATTTCACTTCTCTGGTTAGGAAGATGCCTGTATCCCACATTCTTAAAATAAAAAAAAATTAAAAGAGAAAAAATAAAGTTACCCAGCTATTATTTTGACATTTTATTTCAGTGCAGAATGCAACTTGCACCTGTGCATTTTTCCTACTCACTGTATTTTTTTGTGGGTCCTCAGTTAAGATCATTGGATATTTGTGAAGAGTGTGTTTTCTGTTGTAGGGCAGTGTTACAGAAGAAATTTTCTTGGAGAGTGGGGGGCTGATTTGGGAGGGATATCTATAATCAAATTCTAGGCCAACTCAAATGTATCCAAATCTTAATTGTAAGGAAGATGATATAGATTTGATTACCTTAGAGCCACATAGTTCATTGTTTATTTAAATGTGTGGGATGGTGCTCTTGTGTTACTTTTCAGTGGTTATCTCTGTCTCTGGATCATGTGAATTTGTTTTCCTGGATTTTGCCATCATGAATCCTTTGTCACAAGATGCTGCAAGAGTTTTCTCTAACAAACTGCTTCTTGTGTACTATACAGAGATAGTCCTGGGGCCATGAGCTCTACTTATACACTCAGCTTCTCTGCAGTGATGCCCGCTGGTGCCCTATTAGCCCACAGCAGATACTCTTTTTCATTTGCAAGCTCATGGCAAAGGAATAGATATAAAATTGATCTGCAAAGGTTCCTCCAAGGAACAAGGAGGAGGCTTGTTTTCTTTCCAGATGACCTCCTCACTTCTGCCCCTGTGGGGAGTCCCCCACCCTACACCCTGAAGAACAGAAGACCTTCCAGGAACCTCACTCTTGCAACAGACAGAGCAGATTTCCCCACTGGGAGGGTCTGTAAAACAGTTTCCTCCATGTCGTATTAGGGACCAGAGTCAGGAGACTAAGGTCCAGCCTGGGGGAAAAAAACTGTCCTTCATAGACACACAACTAGTGTACCAAAATTCTACTGATGACTCTAGGGGAAGCCAAAGTTCCCCCAAGTCCTGTTTCACACATAATTGAAGACCCTCAGAAGAGCAGCAGACTATCACGGATGACAACAATGTTGACATATAGAGACCAACAGGAGACATTTGGGTCTGTATATTAAAAGGATGGTGGAACTGTCCCACATAGGTCCTCACTTAAGCACATATTGTCACTGTCCTGTACTGACCATGTCTATCTCTTCCCCATTTGCAAATGAGAGGGAAGGAGAATCTTCTGTTACCATAGTTGTGCAATCCCTATATCATGACCTATCAAGAGGAAAGACAGAAATGGGCCACTCATTTCTGGTTATGGAGAGTGAGGTTGTTCAGCTGTGCTGAAGAAAAAGAGTGGGCGGCAGTCCTGCTTGTAGTTCAGCAGACCCTCCCTGCTGACCTGTTCGTGAACTCTTGCACCCACCCCTGGCTGTCTGCTCCTTCCAAATATGTCTGGTCTTGGTTTGCATGTCTATTCATGCCTATTCATAGGGTCAGCAGAATTGCCTTTCTCTGGATGGCTTTGTTCTGTGTTAAAAAAGAATAGTGCTGCCTACAAGAAGGAGGACAGGCCAGAAACCTGAAAGAATTTCTAGAAAGAGGCTATGACTGGAGCAAGAGAGGGAAGGAAGAGGGCTTTTCTCAAGAACATGAGTAACAGCCAGGGTGTTAACCACTTCATCCCAAGGCCCAATATTTCGTATCCACCCCAAGACTAACCTGGAATAAATACAACATGTGTGTGTGTGTATGTGTGCACACACATATACAGCTGCAGATCAGCTCTAGCTGGTGTAGGGGTAGGCAGTGCTGTGTGTCTGGCATTTTTCAAAAAACTATCACAGTGATATTTAGGAACACTGATTCCTCTCCTCTCTTTTCTTTTCTTCTCTTTTCCCCCTCCTCTTCTCTCCTCCTTTCTTTGCCTCTACTTCTTCCTTCTTCCTCCTCCTCCTCCTCCCATTTCTTCTTTGTCATCATGTTTCTTTGTGTCTTTGCCTTTATCCTTTCTTTCTCTCTATCTCTGTCTCTCTCTCCTATCTCCCACCCCTCCCTTTCCCCCCTCCCTTCCCCTCCTTTTGCTTCCTCCCTCTTTGCTTTTTTCATTCTGTTAAAAACCCCAGCCCTCTTATACATATCCACTTAGAGCCTCATTCTAACCTCTTCTACTGCTCCTGTGCCTATATTAAGCTAAGTCTTGCAGAGTCCCTCCTGGGTCATGTCTCTTCTTTCCTGTAGTCATCACATCCATGGCAAACTCTAAAAGTCTCCAAACTCCTACCCAGCTTTCAAGATTTCCCCACCCCCAATGTTCCTAATGCTTTCACTAAAGTAATCCTTATAAGACCCTTTGGTCCTTTGCTTACACCAGACTTTGCCAAGTCCTTTCCAAGGCCCCTCTGATCACTTATCACCCTTGGCTTTTAACTGTTTCTATGTCAATTCTGATCACAGTCATCATTTTCTCCTACTGTACTTTGAAGTCTTCCTGGTTGGAGCCAAGTAATCTTTGCCCACAAGCCAGAGGGAGGGGGGCACCAGGTCCCTTCAGGAAAGTGAATGGGGGCTGCCTCTCTCTCACCATGTCCCCTGACACCCAGGCTTGAGCATTCTCTCCCCATAGTCTTATTTCCAAGACAGTGCTGGGGGTGTAGAGTGTTCTTCCTGCTGCCTACATTCCTGGTAGACAGAGTCTTGGCAAGGTCACCATGAGGGCTGGGATCCACTCACAGCTCCTACAACAACCCAGAGTCTGATATTGGGGTATACTCCAGAATATGCACTGATGGGTGCCTTCCAGACACCTGCAAATAAGCATCATGGTTCTCTAACAAGATACCCTGGGAGGGAAAAAAAAATCTCTGAATATTATCTCCAGCTACTGCTCAAAGAAAGGACTCTTCAAAGAAAATCACAGTCATAGACAGGGAGGTGTGTCTCCCCTTTCCTTTTTTGTTCCTTTTCCCCCTCCCTTTGTTAATGTCACCTATCCCTTCCCATCACTAAGAATCACTGAGAATCTTGCCCACCTTGGCTTACAAGTCATGTAGAATCCTTGTAAAGTAAGGTGCTCCCTTCCCTGTTCCCGTAGTTGCTGACCTAATTCTTGTCCTACTGGCCATCTATGTGGTCTACATGAAAAGTGAGGAGAGTCACGTTCTTATCCAGGAGGGATTGTACGGCACTAGGCAGTTTGCTTCTCCTCTCTGGGATTTATTTCTTTGTCTGTAAAATAAGGAGTTTGACCACCCTGGGCTCCATCTGGAGGCAGATTGGAGTGCTAGAGAGAGCTCCAGCATGGTCGTCCCAAGTCCTGGACTCCAGTCACAGCTCTGTTCTAACCTGGCATTTGACTTCGTTGCAGTCCCTTTTCATTTCTGAGTCTCAGTTTCCCACCTGAACAGCCATGAGTGACAATTGAGGAGTCTCAGATGCCTGCAACTGAGGACCTTGATTCCCTAAAATGTCTTTGTCTTTATAAAACCCATATTCCATGACCTTGAGCAGGCAGAGCCTTTTCTTATCCTCTGCATTTCTCTAGTGAAATGTTTCTAGTGAAAAGCCCTTTCCTTTGTGTTGGATGCTTTATTTTCTCAGGTAAGCCTCCAGCTCCCTCTGCCTTTCCCTGGGGCCTGTATTTATGGGTTTTAATCACCAAAGGCTACCAATTAGTGTAATTAGAGTATTCTCTTCAATCATGGCCCTCTCTATGCGCTGTCCCACTCTTACCCCCAGGTTCCCTCTTATTTTAACTTAGAGAGCAGAGCTCCTGGCTGCATCGCCATAGCAACCAGCAGCTAGGGCCAATTAAGCAATGACTGAGTCATTAGACACCTAAGCTGATTATAGAGTCCAGAATATTGGCTGGAGGAGAGAGGCAGAAAGAAGGAAAACAAGGCAGATCTTAGATGCAGAGAAATGTCCAGCAGAGTGGCTGAGTCCTGCAAACCATTCCCAACTTGGACTCCATGGGAGCCATGGGTCTGGGTGTCAGCACCTCGACTTGTTCCCTAAGCCACCAGGCCAGAGGGAGGGGTACGAGGCCCCCTCTCTGCTCAGGGAAGCAATTCCGGACACCTCCCTGCCAACATGCTCCAAACACAGGGATTTGAGTTTAGATGTTGAAATGGGCAGTGCCAATTCCTGAGTTCACCTTGAGTCCCAATCTGGTGACACTTTTCTCATCCTCTGAATTTTACTCTGTAGATATTCCTCTGATGAAAAAGGCCTTTTCCTACTTGTTGGAAGGTCTCTTTCCCCAGTCAAGCCCCCCTGCTGCCTTGGTCTGTGTTTGTGGGCTGTTAATCACAAAAGTCGATCAATTAGTGTAATTAGGATATTCAGATTCCAATTCTCTCCTCCTCCACCACATGGTCAGCCCCCCCCACTTTCTTTCTTTCATTTAGTGAGGAAAGCTCTTGGCAGGATTGCCATAGCAACCAGCCACAAGGCAGATTAGGCCATTGTGGATCTGGACACTGACACTGAGAGTTGATTATGGGTCTGAAAACTTGGATGACCAAGCAAAAGTGCTGGAATTAAGACAAAGAGGCTGTTAGCTGGAGCAAAGAGGCAGATGAACGCCTCAGACCATCAGCCAAATTCCCTACTCTAACTTCATGTTTGTTCCTGAGTGCTTCAGGGGAGGAGAAGACGACGAAACTGGGAACAAGGAGGGTTGTACCCTATGAAAGATGAATGTCTGGGTTGAACATCAGAGCGTGTGCCCTTTGGCTAACCTCTGCCATGACTACAAATCCACTCCTGTGAGCATGTCTTCACCATTGGCTATCCCCAGTCCCTATGTGTTACCTGGTACATAGTAGGTACTCTTAGTGCAGTCCTATAAGCATAGCATTGCTAGTACGAGCATACTGAGACCGTCTTGGAACATGAGCATGTGAAGACTTCCTAGTAGAGTAGATTTTTTTTTCCTGGAAAATGACACTAATGAAAAGTCTCTGCTCTCTGCTTTTCTTTTTTTTTCTTTCTGTTTTTTTGAGTTGCACACTCCCCACCACCGCAGACGCGACCTGCTGGGCTCCAGAGATCCTTCCGCCTCAGCCTTCCAAGTAGCTGGAAATACAGGCGCGCACTTAAGATGCCCGGCTAATTTTTGATTTATGGTAGAGACCAGGTCTCGCCAAGTCACCCGGGCCGGTCTCATACCCGCGAGCTCAGGCAGTCCACTAGCCTGGTGCTGGCCTCCCAAGGTGCTGGGATTACAAAGTGCTGGGATTACAGGCTGAGGCACCTAGCCGGCCTGCTCTCTGCTTTAAGGATCCCTGTTTACAGTTCAACTGGCCTGCCTTCTGGCAATGGAAGTGTACATGCTTGAGGGAGGGGCCGAGGGAGGTCGAAATCACTAAGGAACCTATATATATTAGGCTATCCTCATCTTTAAGAATTTCTCCCTGCCTGGCAATACACCCCTCTGTGGATTGACAGGCTCCCACTTTACACGAGAGAGCAGTGCTCCTGGACGCATCACCATAGCAACCAGAAACCAGACAGAGTAGGAGGCAATTATTTGATACCAAAGGTCACTGGAGTGTCTGTTGTTACAGGGACTGGCTTTTAAAAGGAAAATACCTCTCAGCTGAAGAGAAAAGTAGGCCACTAGGAGGCCCTTCAGTGTTCCAACACAGTCCTCAGACCATCCTCTATCCCTGCGCCTCCAGGTGAGGGGTAGCCAGAGTGGGTTTTGTTCCCTGTGAAGGCCAATGCCTGTGTTTGGACCAGGATATGTGTCTTTTGCCCAAAAGCCAGGCAGGCACACCAGGAAGACGTACCCTCCCACCCTTCCTTGATACCAAAAAAACACGCACGAGTGAACATATGCTCCAGATGTGCATTTCCATGGCTGCATCTATTGTGCCTAGAACAGTGCCAGAAATAAAGGAAGGAGTTTTCAGTGCAACCTCATCACTTCCCTGTCCACTCTGTCTCGCACATGGCAGTTCACACTTTATCCTCTCTCTGCAAAACTCCATCTACTACAGGAAGACCCAGAGTCTTACTGATGATGCTGAGAACATGGAAGTAAAAAAAAAAAGCCTTACAATACTTCCCACCACCCTGCATTTGTGAGTAGACACTCACTCTTTCCTCTTATCACTATGAATGAACTGTCCCCATTCCTTTCAAGACCCAGCCCTACAGTTGGCTACTGGATTCCACCCTTTATTGAGTATTCAGTACATGGTCTCAGAAATGCTCCTTGTACTCTTTCCTACATCACTAATTTAGCCATCTTTACTAGGTGAATCCCATTAATATACCAACATTCTGCAATGTCTTTCTTCTTACAAAACCAAATAAAACAAAAAAGAAAGGGAGAAGGCTCCCTACTTTGTACAACTCCTTCCATCTATTGCATCCTCCTCTCTGTTTGCCCTTTACACCAAAGTTTCTCAAAAAATCATTGTCTGTTTCTCCACTTGCTTTA